>NW_025534270.1:145000-197500 GCF_020615455.1 Coregonus clupeaformis
CCTGCAGTATGTGATCAGTAGGAGGGAGGGAGACAGGGAGGGAAAATAACTTGGTACCTGCAGCGATCAAAGAAACAGGGGAAAAACTTGGACAGGATCAGTAGGGAGACGAAAACTCGGTACCTGCTGCCACTAACCTTGATGAGCCCATACTCCAGCCTCTCCTACTAACCTTGATGAGCCCATACTCCAGCCCTCCTACTAACCTTGATGAGCCCATACTCCAGCCTCTCCCACTAACCTTGATGAGCCCATACTCCAGCCCTCCCACTAACCTTGATGAGCCCATACTCCAGCCTCTCCTACTAACCTTGATGAGCCCATACTCCAGCCTCTCCTACTAACCTTGATGAGCCCATACTCCAGCCTCCCCTACTAACCTGATGAGCCCATACTCAGCCTCTCCCACTAACCTTGATGAGCCCATACTCCAGCCTCTCCCACTAACCTTGATGAGCCCATACTCCAGCCTCTCCTACTAACCTTGATGAGCCCATACTCCAGCCTCTCCCACTAACCTTGATGAGCCCATACTCCAGCCTCTCCCACTAACCTTGATGAGCCCATACTCCAGCCTCTCCTACTAACCTTGATGAGCCCATACTCCAGCCTCTCCTACTAACCTTGATGAGCCCATACTCCAGCCTCTCCCACTAACCTTGATGAGCCCATACTCCAGCCTCTCCCACTAACCTTGATGAGCCCATACTCCAGCCTCTCCTACTAACCTTGATGAGCCCATACTCCAGCCTCTCCCACTAACCTTGATGAGCCCATACTCCAGCCTCTCCCACTAACCTTGATGAGCCCATACTCCAGCCCCTCCCACTAACCTGATGAGCCCATACTCCAGCCCTCCCACTAACCTTGATGAGCCCATACTCCAGCCTCTCCTACTAACCTTGATGAGCCCATACTCCAGCCTCTCCTACTAACCTTGATGAGCCCATACTCCAGCCTCTCCCACTAACCTTGATGAGCCCATACTCCAGCCTCTCCTACTAACCTGATGAGCCCATACTCCAGCCTCTCCTACTAACCTTGATGAGCCCATACTCCAGCCTCTCCTACTAACCTGATGAGCCCATACTCCAGCCTCTCCTACTAACCTTGATGAGCCCATACTCCAGCCTCTCCTACTAACCTTGATGAGCCCATACTCCAGCCTCTCCTACTAACCTTGATGAGTCCATACTCCAGCCTCTCCTACTAACCTGATGAGCCCATACTCCAGCCCTCCTACTAACCTGATGAGCCCATACTCCAGCCTCTCCTACTAACCTTGATGAGCCCATACTCCAGCCTCTCCCACTAACCTTGATGAGCCCATACTCCAGCCTCTCCTACTAACCTTGATGAGCCCATACTCCAGCCTCTCCTACTAACCTGATGAGTCCATACTCCAGCCCTCCTACTAACCTTGATGAGCCCATACTCCAGCCTCTCCTACTAACCGTGATGAGCCCATACTCCAGCCTCTCCTACTAACCTTGATGAGCCCATACTCCAGCCTCTCCTACTAACCTGATGAGCCCATACTCCAGCCTCTCCTACTAACCTTGATGAGCCCATACTCCAGCCTCTCCCACTAACCTTGATGAGCCCATACTCCAGCCTCTCCTACTAACCTGATGAGCCCATACTCCAGTCTTCCTACTAACCTTGATGAGCCCATACTCCAGCCTCTCCTACTAACCTGATGAGCCCATACCCAGTCTCTCCTACTAACCTGATGAGCCCATACTCCAGTCTCTCCTACTAACCTTGATGAGCCCAATCCAGCCTCTCCTACTAACCTGATGAGCCCATACTCCAGCCTCTCCCACTAACCTTGATGAGCCCATACTCCAGCCTCTCCTACTAACCTTGATGAGCCCATACTCCAGCCTCTCCTACTAACCTTGATGAGCCCATACTCCAGCCTCTCCTCCACTGTTCCCCCTCTCCACTCATCCGTCTGGACCACCTTCTTCCCTCCTTTGGCACAGCTCTGAAAACGACAGGATTCTCTTCAGAGAAAAGCTATGGGAACTAGTTCACTAGGGATCAGTTAACCAGAGTTAACAGAGTTATAGGACATGTACTGTGTTAACCAGGTGGACCTGTTCATACAGCACCATATGTACTGTGTTAACCAGGTGGACATGTTCATACAGCAGCATATGTACTGTGTTAACCAGGTGGACCTGTTCATACATCATAATATGTACTGTGTTAACCAGGTGGACCAGTATGTACCTGTTCATACAGCAGCATATGTGCTGTGTTAACCAGGTGGATCTGTTCATACAGCAGCATATGTACTGTGTTAACCAGGTGGACCTGTTCATACAGCAGAATATGTACTGTGTTAACCAGGTGGACCTGTTCATACAGCAGAATATGTACTGTGTTAACCAGGTGGACCTGTTCATACAGCAGAATATGTACTGTGTTAACCAGGTGGACCTATTCATACAGCAACATATGTACTGGTAACAGGTGGACCTGTATACAGACCTGTTCATACAGCAGAATATGTACTGTGTTAACCAGGTGGACCTATTCATACAGCAACATATGTACTGTGTTAACCAGTGGACCTGTTCATACAGCAGAATATGTACTGTGTTAACCAGGTGGACCTGTTCATACAGCATAATATGTACTGTGTTAACCAGGTGGACCTGTTCATACAGCAGCATATGTACTGTGTTAACCAGGTGGACCTGTTCATACAGCAGCATATGTACTGTGTTAACCAGGTGGACCTGTTCATACAGCAGAATATGTACTGTGTTAACCAGGTGGACCTGTTCATACAGCAGAATATGTACTGTGTTAACCAGGTGGACCTGTTCATACAGCAGCATATGTACTGTGTTAACCAGGTGGACCTGTTCATACAGCAGCATATGTACTGTGTTAACCAGGTGGACCTGTTCATACAGCATAATATGTACTGTGTTAACCAGGTGGACCTGTTCATACAGCATAATATGTACTGTGTTAACCAGGTGGACCTGTTCATACAGCAGCATATGTACTGTGTTAACCAGGTGGACCTGTTCATACAGCAGCATATGTTCTGTGTTAACCAGGTGGACCTGTTCATACAGCAAAAGACTGAGTTAACCAGGTGGACCTGTTCATACAGCAGCATATGTACTATGTTAACCAGGGACCGTTATACAGCATAATATGTACTGTGTTAACCAGGTGGACCTGTTCATACAGCATAATATGTACTGTGTTAACCAGGTGGACCTGTTCATACAGCAGCATATGTACTGTGTTAACCAGGTGGACCTGTTCATACAGCAGCATATGTACTGTGTTAACCAGATGGACCTGTTCATACAGCAGCATATGTGCTGTGTTAACCAGATGGACATGTTCATACAGCAGAATATGTACTGTGTTAACCAGATGGACCTGTTCATACAGCAGCATATGTACTGTGTTAACCAGATGGACCTGTTCATACAGCAGCATATGTACTGTGTTAACCAGATGGACATGTTCATACAGCAGAATATGTACTGTGTTAACCAGGTGGACCAGTATGTACCTGTTCATACAGCAGCATATGTACTGTGTAGACCACATACCTGTGCATACAGCAGTAGTTTCTCTGTGGCCTCCGGGTCTTTGTTCCAGATGAGGTTTCACACATAAGCAGGAGCTCCTGTAATATCGTCATAGACAGGCAGGCTGCCAGCGCCCACTATGCCCATGTCCATTCCATCCTGTAGGGGGGCAGCAGGACGACAGGGTGACTACACTCAACTGAAATATAAAAACGCGTTGGTCCCAGTTTCATGAGCTGAAATAAATAAAACATCCCAGAAGTGTTCCATAGGGAAAAAGCTTATTTCTCTCAAATTTTGAGGAGATTTTGTCTGTAATAAAGTGTGGGGAAACATCATTCGATTGGCTGGGCCTGGCTCCCAGTGGGGGGCTAGCCAGGCCCACCCATGGCTGGGCCCAGTATGTGAATCCACAGATTAGTGCTAAACGCAGGGTTGTGGGTTCGTCACTGGGGACCAGTATAAAATAAAAATGTATGTACTCACTAACTGTAAGTCGCTCTTTAAAATTTAAATTGATGATTTCCTTATATGAACTGTAACTCTGTAAAATATTAAAAATTGTTGCATGTTGCGTTATATTTTGTTAGTATACATACCCATGGAAAACGGGAGAAATAAGAAACATCTAGGTGTACACTACTTAAAGGGTACAAGCAGGAGTTTTTATCACTAAAGTAACAACATAATGTGGTAAAGACCTAGTAACTTTGTGGTAGTCAATCTGGTTATGCATAGTTAGTTTTTTAAATATTTATTAACTCGTTTTGGGATAACTTCGAGCTACCCACAATGTGTATTGCCACCGTCATTAAGGAGAACCTACTCTACCAGCGATTTGGTATGTAGTCACTAGCTAGCTCAAGCTGGATAACGTTAGCGACTAGCATGTAATTAATTCCAGACCGAGTGTTGGCCAGTGGTGAGCTACAATCCACCAATCATGAGGAGTCTCCAACCCCCCTCTCTCTCTTTGCTTTTGATCTGCTGGTTTTGTTTTAGGTGTGTTTGTGGGTTCCTGCCTGTGCTAGTTGGTCTGTTGTTGGGCTTTGCTTGGAGAAATACATGCAGACAGTTTTTTTTTGTTAGCTCAATGTTAGACATGAGTAGTAACCAGTCAGCTATTTTTGTCCACTGCTGCTGTAAAAAATGTAGGAGCATCCTGTTGTTTGGGTGGTATGGAGATAGATGACTGTGTCGCCTGCATTTCTATCTCGGGACATACAAAGGGAAGGTCATTTATGTAGAGGGAAGGTCGTTTATGCATATAGTGAATAAATGTGGGCCGAAAAATGTACCTTGATGGCGTGGTAGAGGAAGGCTCCATGCATGGCCCCTGATGACCTCCATGCCCCTGAAGGAGAAGGACAGGTTGGACAGGCCGCCACGATCCTGGCCCCAGGCAACAACTCCTGTAGAGAAGAATATATATACACAGTTGAAGTCGGAAGATTACATACACCTTAGCCAAATACATTTAAACTCAGTTTTTCACAATTCCTGACATTTAATCCTAGTAAAGATTCCTGTCTTAGGTCAGTTAGGATCACCACTTTATTTTAAGAATGTGAAATGCCAAGAGTGTGCAAAGTTGTATTACATTTTAGTCATTTAACAGACGTTTATCCAGAGTGACTTACAGTTAGTGAGTGCATACATTATTATTTATTTTTCATATGGCTCCCCCGTGGGAAACGAAACACAACCCTGGCGTTGCAAACGCCATGCTCTACCAACTGAGCTACATCCCTGCCGGCCATTCCCCCCCACCCGGAGATTTGGTTGATTGACCCCAGGTAAAGACTCCGTAGATAATATATATTATATATATATATTATATATGTAGTAATACTGTTAGAAGGACATGATCCTGACCCCAGGTAAAGGGAACACTTAAACAACACAATGTAACTCCAAGTAATCACACTTCTGTGAAATCAAACTGTCCACTTAGGAAGCAACACTGATTGACAATACATTTCACATGCTGTTGTGCAAATGGAATAGACGACAGGTAGAAATTATACGCAATTAGCAAGACACCCCCAAAAAGGAGTGGTTCTGCAGGTGGTGACCACAGACCACTTTTCTGTTCCTATGGCTGGCTGATGTTTTGGTCACTTTTGAATGCTGGCGGTGCTTTCACTCTAGTGGTAGCATGAGACAGAGTCCACAACCCCACAAGTGGCTCAGGTAGTGCAGCTCATCCAGGATGGCACATCAATGCGAGCTGTGGCAAGAAGGGCTGTGTCTGTCAGCGTAGTGTCCAGAGATGGAGGCGCTACCAGGAGACAGGCAGTACATCAGGAGACATGGAGGAGGCCGAGAGGGCAACAACCCAGCAGCAGGACTGCTACCCCGCCTTTGTGCAAGGAGGAGCAGGAGGAGCACTGCCAGAGCCCTGCAAAATGACCTCCAGCAGGCCACAAATGTGCATGTGTCTGCTCAAACGGTCAGAAACAGACTCCATGAGGGTGGTATGGGGGCCCGACGTCCACAGGTGGGGGTTGTGCTTACAGCCAAACACCGTGCAGGACGTTTGTCATTTGCCAGAGAACACCAAGATTGGCAAACCGCCACTGGCGCCGTGCTCTTCACAGATGAAAGAGGTTACGCTGAGCACGTGACAGACGTGACAGAGTCTGGAGACGCCGTGGAGAACGCCCTCTGCTGCCTGCAACATCCTCCAGCATGACCGGTTTGGCGGTGGGTCAGTCATGGTGTGGGGTGGCATTTCTTTGGGGGCCGCACAGCCCCCAGGCTCGCCAGAGGTAGGACTGCCATTAGGTACCGAGATGAGATCCTCAGACCCCTTGTGAGACCATATGCTGGTGCGGTTGGACCTGGGTTCCTCCTAATGCAAGACAATGCTAGACCCTCATGTGGCTGGAGGGTGCAGCAGTTCGCAAGAGGAAGGCATTGATGCTAGGACGGCCGCCGCCCAGACCGAATCCAATTGAGCACATCTGGGAATCATGCTCGCTCCATCCACCAACAGACTGTCACAGACGTCAGGAGTTGGCGGATGCTTTAGTCCAGGTCTGGGAGGAGATCCCTCAGGAGACCATCCGCCACCTCATCAGGAGCATGCCCAGGCGTTGTAGGGAGGTCAACAGGCACGTGGAGGCCACACACACACTACTGAGCCTCATTTTGACTTGTTTTAAGGACATTACATCAAAGTTGGATCAGCCTGTAGTGTGGTTTTCCACTTTAATTTTTAGGGACTCCAAATCCAGACCTCCATGGGTTGATAAATTTGATTTCCATTGATAATTTTTGTTGATTTTGTTGTCAGTACATTCAACTATGTAAAGAAAAAAAGTATTTCATAAGATTATTTCATATTCAGATCTAGAATGTGTTGTTTAAGTGTTTTTTATGTTTTTTTAGCAGTGAAATATATATAAAAAAAAAAAAAAAAATATATATATATATATATATATATATATATATGTAGCAATACTGTTAGGAGGACAGGTTGATCCTGAACCCCAGTAAAGACTCCTGTAGAGAATATATATTATATATATAGTATATACTGTTAAAATGATAGGTTGATCCTTACCCCAGGTAAAGACTCCTATTTTATTTCACCTTTATTTAACCAGGTAAGCCAGTTGAGAACAAGTTCTCATTTACAACTGCGACCTGGCCAAGATAAAGCAAAGCAGTGCGATAAAAACAACAACACAGAGTTACATATGGGGTAAAAAAACATAAAGTCAAAAATACAACAGAAAATATATATACAGTGTGTGCAAATGTAGTAAGTTATGGAGGTAAGGCAATAAATAGGCCATAGTGCAAAATAATTACAATTTAGTATTAACACTGGAATGATAGATGTGCAGAAGATGATGTGCAAATAGAGATACTGGGGTGCAAATGAGCAAAATAAATTACAATGTAAATAACAATATGGGGATGAGGTAGTTGGGTGGGCTAATTTCAGATGGGCGTGTACAGGTGCAGTGATCGGTAAGGTGCTCTGACAACTGATGCTTAAAGTTATTGAGGGAGATAAGAGTCTCCAGCTTCAGAGATTTTTGCAGTTCGCTCCAGTCATTGGCAGCAGAGAACTGGAAGGAATGGCGGCCAAAGGAGGTGTTGGCTTTCGGGGATGACCAGTGAGATATACCTGCTGGAACGCAGACTACGGGTGGGTGTTGCTATGGTGACCAATGATCTAAGATAAGGCAGGGATTTCCCAGAAGTGATTTATAGATGACCTGGAGCCAGTGGGTTTGGCGACAAATATGTAGTGAGGGCCAGCCAACAAGAGCGTACAGGTCACAGTGGTGGGTAGTGTATGGGGCTTTGGAGACAAAACGGATGGCACTGTGATAGACTACATCCAATTTGCTGAGTAGAGTGTTGGAGGCTATTTTGTAAATGACATCGCCGAAGTCAAGGATCGGTAGGATAGTCAGTTTTACAAGGGCATGTTTGGCAGCATGAGTGAAGGGAGGCTTTGTTGCGAAATAGGAAACCGATTCTAGAACTTTGGATTGGAGATTCTTAATGAGTCTGGAAGGAGAGTTTACGGTCTAACCAGACACCTAGGTATTTGTAGTTGTCCGACCCGCCGAGAGTAGTGATTCTAGTTGGGCGGGCGGGTGCCAGCAGCGTTCGATTGAAGAGCATGCATTTAGTTTTACTAGCGTTTAAGAGCAGTTGGAGGTCACGGAAAGAGTGTTGTATGGCATTGAAGCTCGTTTGGAGGTTTGTTAACACAGTGTCCAATGAAGGGCCAGATGTATACAAAATGGTGTCGTCTGCGTAGAGGTGGATCTGAGAGTCACCAGCAGCAAGAGCGACATCATTGACATACACAGAGAATAGAGTCGGCCCGAGAATTGAACCCTGTGGCACCCCCATTGAGACTGCCAGAGGTCCAGACAACAGGCCCTCCGATTTGACACATTGAACTCTATCTGAGAAGTAGTTGGTGAACCAGGCGAGGCAGTCATTTGAGAAACCAAGGCTATTTAGTCTGCCAATAAGAATGCGGTGATTGACAGAGTCAAAAGCCTTGGCCAGGTCGATGAAGACGGCTGCACAGTACTGTATTTTATCGATCGCGGTTATCATATCGCTCATGTGCAGAAACATGTCATGGTCTCAAGTTACCTTGATGAGCCTGGTGGCTCTGATGAAGTTGATGGCATACTCGCGGTGTTCCTCCATGCCCGGGCCTATGGTCAGGATGTTGGGGTCAAAGATGATGTCATTAGGGTCAAAGCCCACTTGAGTTACCAGGAGGTGATAGGCTCTGCTGCAGATCCGACCTTACGCTCCGTCCCAGTGGCCTGGAGGAAACAGAGAGAGATCGACAGCTGTTCAAGGCCTGATTGTTACGCCACAGTCTTTTATCCATGAGGTAACGGGTTCCAAACCCTGTCGCAGTAGTAGTGTTGCAGTCAGCCAAACTCCCATCGCAGAACAGGATGGAATCCCACCTTCATCCTGTTCTCCCCTCCCCAGGGTCTCCCCCCAGGGTCTCCCCTCCCAGGGTCTCCCCCCCCCAGGGTCTCCCCCCCCAGGGTCTCCCCTCCCCAGGGTCTCCCCTCCCCAGGGTCTCCCTCTAGGTATCTATATCCACCCAGCTCCTTTCCAGTTGTCCGTCTCACCTGACCCTCCTCGCCGAAAGCCATTACAACCACAGCAGCCCCGTAGGCCGACAGTCGTAGCTCTCTGGAGAAACTCCTCCACTCCTTCCTTCAGACTGATGCTGTTGACGATGCACTTCCCCTGGCAACACTTCAGCCCCGCCTTGATCACCTCGGGTTAGACGAGTCTATACACAGAGGCACCTGGGAGAGGAGAGGGAGGAGGACTAAGAGGAGAGCTGGGACAGATGGGGAAGTGAACTTCAGCTTTAGACTTATTTAGTAGAGGAGCTCCGCTCTTAAGAGCGGTCTTGTTTCCCCTGCATCTCTCCCAGCACTTCAACGACGTTGTTCATCTTATTGTAGCTAAGTGCGTAGTAACATTACTTATTTTGGTACAGTATTATGGTAAATGGTTTTAGAAACATGATTAAACGTTGGAAGCGTTCAACAGTGGCATGGTATCTATCTTTATATATCACTGACAGTATTGGAAATGTCCAGTTGATCCCAACCCTGGCGATGTCAGGTTCTGAAGCTATGAGACAGCAGAACCGGGCCATGGCGGCAGGACCCTCCAGCATCCCCTCGTCCATGTTGATGTCCAAGACCTGGGCTCCCATCTCCACCTGGGTCTTGGCTATGCTCAACGCCCCTGGAGACAGACATGGGGGGGGACAGGTTCACAGACAGAGGCACAGAGCATGTTCAGTAAGAGGGTTGTGTTCATTAGGCACCAAACAGAAGGAGATAGACTGAAACAGGAAGGAACTACCTCAACGTGTCCAATAAGTCATTTTAGTTTTGATACGGTGTGCCCTACTGAACATAACCCTGGTACACCAGACATGGGTATGGAAGAGAAAGATATTGCTAGCTACAATGATCACGCAACCTCTGTATAAGATGGGAGTTTTATTTCAGGTGGTTACCGTATCATAAAAAAAAGGGAGGATAAAGGAGAGATAGCTGACCTCGTAGTTTCCCGACATGATCAGCTTGGCAAACTTCCTCGATCCAGCCACGTTGTAACGCAACGATGATCACGAAATTAGTGTACGGCCCGATCCTGAACGGCTCCAGACCTGTGACACAAAAATACGCCAAAGCTGTGATGAGAAAAGCTCGTCAGCGGGTTTGCTGCCGCTGTTCATCGGCGCGGCCACGACTGAGAAGGTACATCTCAGAGCAGGTCTACAGTAGGATCAGGTCATCCCCGTCTATGCAAATTGGATTCCTTATTATCTAAGAGGCAGAACTGAATCCTAGATCAGCACTAATACTCTGCAGCGCTTTTATAAATACCAGCCCCCCCTTGGAACGGCCACGACTGGAAGGATACAGAGGTCATTTAAAAATGATGTTGTTCTGGGGCGGCAGGTAGCTTTAGTGGTTAAGAGCGTTGTGCCAGTTACCGAAAGGTCGCTGGTTCTAATCCCCGAGCCCGACTAGGTGAAAAATCTGTCGATGTGCCCTTGAGCAAGGCACTTAAACCCTAATTGCTCCTGTAAGTCGCTCTGGGTAAGAGCGTCTGCTAAAATGACTTAAACGTAAAATGTTCTACCTGCGAGTAGCATGTAGTCCTGAAAGACGTCAGTAGGGGGCACTCTGGGCTGGCAGTGCTTCACTTTCTCAGCAATGGCCCTGAACACAAGCAGAGAGTTCTATATCTATCAGTTCTATATCTATAGACAATATATCAGTTCTATATATATCAGTTTATATCTATAGACAATATATCAGTTCTATATTATCAGTTCTATATCTATAGACAATATATCAGTTCTATATCTATCAATTCTATATCTATAGACAATATATCAGTTCTATATATAGCAGTTATATATCTATAGACAGCAGTATAGACAATATATCAGTTCTATATCTATAGACTATATATCAGTTCTATATATATCAGTTCTATATCTATAGACTATATATCTATATAACAGATCACAACCATTTCGAATCCCACCGCACCTTCTCTGCTATGCAATCCGGTTTCCGAGCTGGTCATGGGTGCACTTCAGCCACGCTCAAGGTCCTAAATGATATTATAACCGCGATCGATAATAGACAGTACTGTGCAGCCGTTTTCATTGACCTGGCCAAGGTTTCGACTCTGTCAACCACCGCATTCTTATTGGCAGACTAAATAGCCTTGGTTTCTCTAATGACTGCCTCGCCTGGTTCACCAACTACTTCTCAGATAGAGTTCAATGTGTCAAATCGGAGGGCCTGTTGTCTGGACCTATGGCAGTCTCTATGGGGGTGCCACAGGGTTCAATCTTGGGCCAACTCTTTCTCTGTGTATATCAATGACGTCGCTCTTGCTGCTGGTGACTCTCAGATCCACCTCTAGCAGACGACACCATTTTTGTATACATCTGGCCCTTCATTGGACACTGTGTTAACAAACCTCCAAACGAGCTTCAATTCCATACAACACTCCTTCAGTAGCCTCCAACTGCTCTTAAACACTAGTAAAACAAAATGCATGCTCTTCAACCGAACGCTGCTTGCACCCGCCCACCCGACTAGAATCACTACTCTAGACGGGTCTGACCTAGAGTACGTGGACAACTACAAATATCTAGGTGTTGGTTAGACTGTAAACTCTCCTTCCAGACTCACATTAAGAATCTCCAATCCAAAGTTAAATCTAGAATCGGTTTCCTATTTCGCAACAAAGCCCTCCTTCACTCATGCTGCCAAACATGCCCTTGTAAAACTGACTATCCTACCGATCCTTGACTTCGCGCGATGTCATTTACAAAATAGCCTCCAACACTCTACTCAGCAAATTGGATGTTGTCTATCACAGTGCCATCCGTTTTGTCTCCAAAGCCCCATATAATACCCACCACTGTGACCTGTACGCCTGTGGCTGGTCCTCACTACATATTCGTCGCCAAAACCCACTGGCTCCAGGCCATCTATAAATCACTGCTAGGCAAATCCCCGCCTTATCTTAGCTCATTGGTCACCATAGCAACACCCACCCGTAGTCTGCGCTCCAGCGGGTATATCTCACTGGTCATCCCCAAAGCCAACACCTCCTTTGGCCGCAATTCCTTCCAGTTCTCTGCTGCCAATGACTGGAACAAACTGCAAAAATCTCTGAAGCTGGAGACGCTTATCTCCCTCACTAACTTTAGGCATCAGTTGTCAGAGCACCTTACCGATCACTGCACCTGTACACAGCCCATCTGAAATTAGCCCGCCCAACTACCTCATCCCATATTGTTATTTATTTTGCTCATCTGTACCCCCAGTATCTCTATTTGCACATCATCTCTTGCACATCATTCCAGTGTTAATACTAAATTGTAATTATTTTGCACTATAGCCTATTTTATTGCCTTACCTCCATAACTTGCTAAATTTGCACACTGTATATTAATTGTATTTCTGTTGTATTTTTTTGATTTTTGGTTTTGTTTTACCCCATATGTAACTCTGTGTTGTTGTTTTTATCGCACTGCTATGCTTTTTATCTTGGCCAGGTCGCAGTTGTAAATGAGAACTTGTTCTCAACTGGTTTACCTGGTTAAATAAAGGTGAAATAAAAATAAAAAATAATAATAATATCAGTTCTATATATATCAGTTTATATCTATAGACTATATATCAGTTCTGTAGCTAGTGTCAGAGGACAGAGCAGACATCAGTCACCTGATGTGTGCAGGAGTCGTTCCACAGCATCCACCAACCAGATTCACCAGACCATCTGTAGCAAACTCCTAGAGAAATAAGAGACGGTCAGTGTGTATACAAGCCGATCAGATTCACCAGACCATCTGTAGCAAACTCCTAGAGAAATAAGAGACGGTCAGTGTGTATACAAGCCGTATCAGATTCACCAGACCATCTGTAGCAAACTCCTAGAGAAGTAAGAGAGGTCAGTGTGTATACAAGCCGTATCAAACCTAAACCAAAAGGTAGTGATCTCCAACAGTATTGGGACAGCGATACACTGTGTTGTTTCGGCTCTGTACTCCAGAACTTTCATTTGAGGGTATTTTCATCCATATCGGGTGAACCGTTTAGAAATTAAAGCACTTTTTTGTACACAGACCCCCCCATTTTAGGGGACCAAAAGTATTTGGACACATTTACTTGTGTATTAAAGTAGTCAAAAGTTTAGTATTTGGTCCCATATTCCTAGCACACAATGATTACATCAAGCTGGTGACTCTACAAACTTGTTGGATGCATTTGCTGTTTGTTTGTTGTGTTTCAGATTATTTTGTGCCCAATAGAAATGAACTGTAAATAACGTATTGTGTCATTTTTGGAGTCACTTTTATTGTAAATAAGAATAGAATATGTTTCTAATCACTTCTACATTAATGTGGACGTTACCAGATTACGGATAGTCCTGAATTAATCGTGAATAATAATGAGTGAGAAAGTTAGACACACAAATATCATACCCCTAAAACATGCTAACCTCTCACCATTACAATAACAGGGGAGGTTAGCATTTTATATCATACCCCTAAAACATGCCAACCTCTCACCATTACAATAACAGGGGAGGTTAGCATTTTGGGGGGGTATGATATTTATTCATTTGGCTGAATCATTCAATACATAATTCATTGAGAAGACCAGCTATAAAATCGATAAGTTTACCTTTAAATGTGAGGCTGTCAACTCTGGGGTCTCATCGTATCCCCCAAAGGTATTGGGGAGACCTGGAACAAGCAGAGGGGTGTGAAAATGGCAGACGGTGGTTGTGAACACAAAAGGTTAGCTAGCTAGATGCTAAGTTGCTGGGTAAGTTGGGATGGATGGGCGCTGGTTACCTGCATTGGGGTAGCACAAGACGTGAGCAGTGGTGCATTTCCCAATAGCTTGAATGAAAGGCCTCATCTCAGTGGCTCCCAAGGCACAGTTAAGACCGATACTGGAAGAGATGAACACACTGTTTATCAGTCTATTGAGGCACAGTCTTATGGGAGGTCAGAATAAGACACAGTATCATTTGAAAAACAGGACATTCCGCTTTAATGTTGTAGATTCCATTAGTCTCTCCAGCAGATCTGAAGTTTATTTGAATATAAAATAGCAATAAACTTGAGGACAAATATGTGGAAGTCTACAACAACAAGGTAGTATTGAAGTCCTGAAGCAGAATGTAGTGACTCACCAGAGAGGTTTGGCATGGGACACACTGATGACGAAGGCCTCTCCTGTCTGTCCTGAGAGAGTACGCCCACTCCTGTCCACTATGGTGCCTGATATCTAGAAGCAAAATCAATCTGTCCTGAGAGAGTACGCCCACTCCTGTCCACTATGGTGCCAGATATCTAGAAGCAAAATCAATCTGTCCTGAGAGAGTACGCCCACTCCTGTCCACTATGGTGCCAGATATCTAGAAGCAAAATCAATCTGTCCTGAGAGAGTACAACCCACTCCTGTCCACTACGGTGCCAGATATCTAGAAGCAAAATCAATCTGTCCTGAGAGAGTATGCTGCCCACTCCTGTCCACTATGGTGCCAGATATCTAGAAGGAAAATCAATCTGTCCTGAGAGAGAACGCCCACTCCTGTCCACTATGGTGCCAGATATCTAGAAGGAAAATCAATCTGTCCTGAGAGAGTACGCCCACTCCTGTCCACTATGGTGCCAGATATCTAGAAGCAAAATCAATCTGTCCTGAGAGAGTACGCCCACTCCTGTCCACTATGGTGCCAGATGTCTAGAAGCACAATCAATCTGTCCTGAGAGAGTACGCCCACTCCTGTCCACTATGGTGCCAGATATCTAGAAGCACAATCAATCTGTCCTGAGAGAGTACAACCATCCTGTCTAAGGCTATGGCTGTCATGCAATTATGTCAGCAGGTAATTGTCATGCAAATGACTGCCGGTCTCACGGTAATGACCGTTAATTAACAAACATGTTTAGCGTCTCTGGCCTTCCACACATACAAGCTGCTGATGCCATTGGAGAAAAAAAAGTTTATTAAATGCATTTAATAATAGCTTACAACATCACAATAAAATCCATGATTTATTTAGTTGTGATAGGCCTATTAAACTGGTAAATGTAGAAATCAAAACATAATGGCTGCATGATGCAAATCTATACTGAACATATATATATATAAACGCAACATGTAAAAATGTTGGTCCCATGTTTCATGAGCTGAAATAAAACATCCCAGAAATTTTCCATATGCACAAAAAGCTTATTTCTCTCACATTTTGTGCCCCAAATTTGTTTACATCCCTGTTGCTATGATAATCCAGCCACCTGACCAGGTGTGGCATATCAAGAAGCTGAATAAACAGCATGATCATTACAAAGGTGCACCTTGTGCTGGGGGACAAAAAGGCCACTATAAAATGTGCAGTTTTGTCACACAACACAATGCCACAGATGTCTCAAGTTTTGAGGGAGCATGCAATTGGCATGCTGAATGCAGGAATGTCCACCAGAGCTGTTGCCAGATAATTTAATGTTAATGTCTCTACCATAAACTGCCTCCAACGTCATTTTAGAGAATTTGGCAGTACGTCCAACCGGCCTCACAACCCCAGACCACGTGCAACCACGCCAGCCCTGGACCTCCACATCCAGCTTCTTCACCTGCGGGATCGCCTGAGACCAGCCACCCGGACAGCTGATGAAACTGGGGTTTTGCACAACTGAAGAATTTCAACACAAACCGCCTCAGGGAAGCTCATCTGCTCGTCGTCCTCACCAGGGTCACGACCGACTGGCTCATCTGCTCGTCGTCCTCACCAGGGTCATGACCTGACTGGCTCATCTGCTCGTCGCCCTCACCAGGGTCATGACCTGACTGGCTCATCTGCTCGTCGCCCTCACCAGGGTCTGGACCTGACTGGCTCATCTGCGTGCTCGTCGTCCCTCACCAGGGTCTGGACCTGACCGGCTCATCTGCGTGCTCGCCGCCCTCACCAGGGTCTGGACCTGACTGGCTCATCTGCGTGCTCGCCGTCCCCTACCAGGGTCTGGACCTGACTGGCTCATCTGCTCGTCGTCCTCACCAGGGTCTGGACCTGACTGGCTCATCTGCTCGCCGCCCTCACCAGGGTCTGGACCTGACTGGCTCATCTGCTCGCCGCCCTCACCAGGGTCTGGACCTGACTGGCTCATCTGCTCGCCGTCCCTCACCAGGGTCTGGACCTGACTGGCTCATCTGCTCGTCGTCCTCACCAGGGTCTTGACCTGACTGGCTCATCTGCTCGTCGTCCTCACCAGGGTCTGGACCTGACTGGCTCATCTGCTCGTCGCCCTCACCAGGGTCTGGACCCGACTGGCTCATCTGCGTGCTCGTCGCCCTCACCAGGGTTGGACCTGACTGGCTCATCTGCGTGCTCGCCGCCCTCACCAGGGTCTGGACCTGACTGGCTCATCTGGCGTGCTCGCCGCCCTCACCAGGGTCTGGACCCGACTGGCTCATCTGCTCGCCGCCCTCACCAGGGTCTGGACCTGACTGGCTCATCTGCTCGTCGTCCCTCACCAGGGTCTGGACCTGACTGGCTCATCTGCTCGCCGCCCTCACCAGGGTCTGGACCTGACTGGCTCATCTGCTCGCCGTCCCTCACCAGGGTCTGGACCTGACTGGCTCATCTGCTCGTCGCCCCCCACCAGGGTCTTGACCTGACTGGCTCATCTGCTCGTCGTCCTCACCAGGGTCTGGACCTGACTGGCTCATCTGCTCGCCGCCCCCACCAGGGTCTGGACCTGACTGGCTCATCTGCTCGTCGTCCTCACCAGGGTCTGGACCTGACTGGCTCATCTGCGTGCTCGCCGTCCTCACCAGGGTCTGGACCTGACTGGCTCATCTGCCCGTCGTCCCTCACCAGGGTCTGGACCCGACTGGCTCATCTGCTCGCCGGCCTCACCAGGGTCTGGACCTGACTGGCTCATCTGCTCGTCGCCCTCACCAGGGTCTGGACCTGACTGGCTCATCTGCTCGCGTCCCTCACCAGGGTCTTGACCTGACTGGCTCATCTGCTCGGCCGTCCTCACCAGGGTCTGGACCTGACTGGCTCATCTGCGTGCTCGCCGTCCTCACCAGGGTCTTGACCTGACTGGCTCATCGCGTGCTCGTCGGCCCTCACCAGGGTCTGGACCTGACTGGCTCATCTGCGGCTCGCCGCCTCACCAGGGTCTTGACCTGACTGGCTCATCTGCGTGCTCGTCGCCTCACCAGGGTCTGGACCCGACTGGCTCATCTGCGTGCTCGTCGTCCTCACCAGGGTCTGGACCTGACTGGCTCATCTGCGTGCTCGTCGTCCTCACCAGGGTCTTGACCTGACTGGCTCATCCGCGTGCTCGCCGCCCTCACCAGGGTCTTGACCTGACTGGCTCATCTGCGTGCTCGTCGTCCTCACCAGGGTCTGGACCTGACTGGCTCATCTGCGTGCACGTCGCCCTCACCAGGGTCTTGACCTGACTGGCTCATCTGCGTGCTCGTCGTCCCTCACCAGGGTCTGGACCTGACTGGCTCATCTGCGTGCTCGTCGTCCTCACCAGGGTCTGGACCTGACTGGCTCATCTGGCGTGCTCGTCGTCCCCTCACCAGGGTCTGGACCTGACTGGCTCATCTGCGTGCTCGTCGGCCCTCACCAGGGTCTGGACCTGACTGGCTCATCTGCGTGCTCGTCGCCCTCACCAGGGTCTGGACCTGACTGGCTCATCTGCGTGCACGCCGTCCCTCACCAGGGTCTTGACCTGACTGGCTCATCTGCGTGCTCGCCGCCCTCACCAGGGTCCTGACCTGACTGGCTCATCTGCGTGCTCGCCGCCCTCACCAGGGTCTTGACCTGACTGGCTCATCTGCGTGCTCGCTCGTCCCTCACCAGGGTCTTGACCTGACTGCAGTTTGGCGTCCGTAACCAAAGTCAGTGGACAAATGCTCTTCACCGATGAATCCCGGTTTCAACTGTACTGGGCAGATGGCAGACGGCGTGTATGGCGTTGTGTGGGCGAGTGGTTTGCTGATGTCAACGTTGTGAACAGAGTGCCCCATGGTGGCGGTGAGGTTATGGTATGGGGCAGGCATAAGCTACGGACAACAAACAATAGCATTTTATCGATGGCAATATGAATGCACAGAGATACCGTGATGAGATCCTGAGGCCCATTGTTGTGCCATTCATCACCTTATGTTTCAGCATGATAATGCACAGCCCCATGTCGCAAGGATCTGTACACAATTCCTGGAAGCTGAACATTTCCCAGTTCTTCCCTGGCCTTCATACTCACCAGACATGTCACCCATTGAGCATGTTTGGGATGCTCTGGATCGACATGTATGACAGCGCTGCTCCAGTTCCCGCCAATATCCAGCAACTTCGCACAGCCATTGAAGAGGAGTGGGAGAACATTCCAAAGGCCACAATCAACAGACTGATCAACTCTATGCGAAGGAGATGTGTCACGCTATATGAGGCGAATGGTGGTCACACCAGATACCGACTGGTTTTCTGATCCACGCCCCTACCTTTTTTAAAGGTATCTGAGACCAACAGATGCATATCTGTATTCCCAGTCAGGTGAAATCCATAGATTAGGGCCCAATGAATGTATTTCAATTGACTTCTTTCCTCACATGAACTGTAACTCAGTAAAATCTTTGAAATTGTTGCATGTTCCGTTTATATATTTTTGTTCAGTGTATATTAATGATTTGGAAAAAGTCACAAAATAAAGGCATGCGCTCTGATCCTTGCACTTCCCTCGGAGAGAGAGAGACAATTGCATTGCTGCTCTGCTTGTGTGGCAAAGCAAGTTAGGAGATATCTAATCAATGGAAGATGGAATTAAAATGACAGAATTAAAAGTGAAATGAGAAAGAAATGTGTAGCTAACTGTAGCACAGTCAGAAGCAGAGTAAGACTGTGGCTAGCCTCAACCAGCCTAGTTAGCCTGCTTCTCAGTGTGATGCTGTCAAGACAGGTACTATGTAATCAGATGGGATGATAAAATGACTAGCAACAAGTTAGTCTAGCGGGAGATATCAGCGGTTGTGGTTAGTCTAGCGGGAGATATCAGCGGTTGTGGTTAGTCTAGCGGGAGATATCAGTGGTTGTGGTTAGTCTAGCGGGAGATATCAGTGGTTGTGGTCAGTCTAGCGGGAGATATCAGTGGTTGTGGTTAGTCTAGCGGGAGATATCAGGGGTTGTGGTTAGTCTAGCGGGAGATATCAGGGGTTGTGGTTAGTCTAGCGGGAGCTATCAGTGATTGTGGTTAGTCTAGCGGGAGCTATCAGTGATTGTGGTTAGTCGAGCGGGAGCTATCAGTGATTGTGGTTAGTCTAGCGGGAGATATCAGTGGTTGTGGTTAGTCTAGCGGGAGATATCAGTGGTTGTGGGTTAGTCTAGCGGAGCTATCAGTGGTTGTGGTTAGTCTAGCGGGAGCTATCAGTGGTTGTGGTTATCTAGCGGGAGCTATCAGTGGTTGTGGTTAGTCTAGCGGGAGATAACAGGGGTTGTGGTTAGTCTAGCGGGAGCTATCAGTGGTTGTGGTCAGTCTAGCCGGAGATATCAGTGGTTGTGGTCAGTCTAGCGGGGCGATATCAGTGGTTGTGGTCAGTCTAGCGGGAGATAACAGTGGTTGTGGTTAGTCTAGCGGGAGATATCAGTGGTTGTGGTTAGTCTAGCGGGAGATATCAGTGGTTGTGGTTAGTCTAACGGGAGATATCAGTGGTTGTGGTTAGTCTAGCTGGAGATATCAGTGGTTGTGGTTAGTCTAGCGGGAGATATCAGTGGTTGTGGTTAGTCTAGCGGGAGATATCAGTGGTTGTGGTTAGTCTAACGGGAGATATCAGTGGTTGTGGTTAGTCTAGCGGGAGATATCAGTGGTTGTGGTCAGTCTGAAGCGGGAGATAACAGTGGTTGTGGTTAGTCTAGCGGGAGATATCAGTGGTTGTGGTTAGTCTAGCCGGAGATAACAGTGGTTGTGGTTAGTCTAGCCGGAGATAACAGTGGTTGTGGTTAGTCTAGCGGGAGATATCAGTGGTTGTGGTTAGTCTAGCGGGAGATATCAGTGGTTGTGGTTAGTCTAGCGGGAGATAACAGTGGTTGTGGTTAGTCTAGCAGGAGATATCAGCGGTTGTGGTTAGTCTAGCGGGAGATATCAGCGGTTGTGGTTAGTCTAGCGGGAGATATCAGCGGTTGTGGTTAGTCTAGCGGGAGATATCAGCGGTTGTGGTTAGTCTAGCGGGAGATATCAGAGGTTGTGGTTAGTCTAGCGGGAGAAACAGTGGTTGTGGTTAGTCTAGCGGGAGATATCAGTGGTTGTGGTTAGTCTAGCCGGAGATATCAGTGGTTGTGGGTTAGTCTAGCGGGAGCTATCAGTGGTTGTGGTTAGTCTAGCGGGAGATATCAGTGGTTGTGGTCAGTCTAGCGGGAGATATCAGCGGTTGTGGTTAGTCTAGCGGGAGATATCAGTGGTTGTGGTTAGTCTAGCGGGAGATATCAGTGGTTGTGGTTAGTCTAGCGGGGAGATATCAGTGGTTGTGGTTAGTCTAGCGGGAGATATCAGTGGTTGTGGTTAGTCTAGCGGGAGATATCAGCGGTTGTGGTTAGTCTAGCGGGAGATATCAGTGGTTGTGGTTAGTCTAGCGGGAGATATCAGTGGTTGTGGTTAGTCTAGCGGGAGATATCAGCGGTTGTGGTTAGTCTAGCGGGAGATATCAGTGGTTGTGGTTAGTCTAGCGGGAGATATCAGTGGTTGTGGTCTCCCCTCTGTGCTCCGAGCCTCCCATGTCTTAATCATCCATCCCCACACCACGCGGCCTCTGCACCTTAGCAGCCTACAGCTGCTCGCTGTGCCTCTCTCTCCTTTCTCCATGGCTCCGGTTTAATAACGTAGCAAAACAATTGGCTTTTTCTGCTGCTTCCTTCACTGGACCGGACCGGCGGTCCTTTAGGTCCTTTCGAATGTATTTATGCATATTGGGTCCCGGGCTTTTGGGGGGAGCTCAACTCCATCTCCATTTGTCCTAATCCTTCAGATTATTCAAATCATGAAGTGTTTAGAGAACGGTCTTCACTCCCTCCCTTGGCCTTGATTGATTAATTTGAGGTCACTAATTAGTAAGGAATTCCCCTCACCTGGTTGTCTAGGTCTTAGTAAGGAACTCCCCTCACCTGGTTGTCTAGGTCTTAGTAAGGAACTCCCTCACCTGGTTGTCTAGGTCTTAGTGAGGAACTCCCCTCACCTGGTTGTCTAGGTCTTAGTAAGGAACTCCCCTCACCTGGTTGTCTAAGTCTTAATTGAAAGGAAAACCGAAAACCAGCAGACACTCGGCCCTCCGTGGAATGCAAGTTTCACAACCCTGGATTAGAGGGACAATAGAGGCCTGAGTACCAGGCCATTTTAGCAAGTTTGGTAGGCTACACATCAGCGTCATTCATTTGCACAGTTTTGGATGGAATTACCGTGACCGACAGTCACAGGGAATTTGATTGGTGCCTCGTGACTGCGTGACTGCCGGTATGGCTGTAATACGGCCACCGCCCTACTCCTGTTCACTATGGTCCCGGAGATCTGGCAGCACGGCAAAATCAATCAATCAATCAATCAATCAAAACAATCTAGCAGCTCCGCACAATATAGGAACATGAACTCCTCTCTAGTGAGGGACTGAACATTTATTGGCATTGAGCGAAGAGATATACTGACGAAAGACAGAATTCATACTTACAAATATAGGTCTTGGTTCGTAGCTCTCTTCAAACAGTTTGTCGATCGCAAACAGTGCTGCCTTTTATGACAAGATCAGAATTGACACATTGATTACGGATAATAATAATAATAATAATAATAATAATATGCCATTTAGCAGACGCTTTTATCCAAAGCGACTTACAGTCATGCGTGCATAAAATGTTGTGTGTAGGGTGGTCCCGGGATCGAACCCACTACCGGCGTAAAGCGCCGTGCTCTACCAGCTGAGCTAAATTGTACGGAATCGTATGTAAAACTAGAATCATACTGATACAAACTAGACGACTGTCAAAGTGAGTAAGGAAGGTCTACCTTGGCGTTGGCCGTGTCAAAGATGGTCTCCACCATGATAATATCCGCTCCTCCATCCAACAGGCCCCGGACCTGCTCAGTGTAGGCGTCAGCCAGCTCATCAAAGGCTAAGGGGGAGGAAACAGAAGCACTCACCGTGGTGACACCATCAGAGATAGTACACCATCAGAGATAGTACACCATCAGAGATAGTACACCATCAGAGATAGCACTGTCAACTCTGGAGGTCAGCAATGGTTTATCAAGACTCACCTGAGAGGCCTTAGAGAGAGACCCTGATAGGGTGACAGTTAAGACAGCTACATACCGTAGATCTGTAGTGACAGCTGACAGACTGACAGTTTGCCGTGACACCAGTTTAAAAAAAAGGGGAATAAAGAAAATGAGGGATGAAACAACGAGCTGTTCTCTACTGACGTTCCTGAAGTCAGGTCTTTCCACGGAGGGGGACACTGACAGGGTTTTATTGGTGGGGCCCATAGCGCCCGCCACGTATCTTTACAACCTGGTAATAAAAAATAAAATAAAATATTTGTGAATAAAAAAACATGTAAAATACATATATTACACACAATGTTGTCAATGTGAAATTATTATTATTTTTTCCTCCAATAACAATACTCTTATCTTTATCAGCTGACCTGTCTGGTTGGTGACATCATCTGCTGCTTTCCTGGCTATCTCTGCCGACACCTTGTTCATTCGGCTAGGCCTGGGAAAAGATCAGTGAGTCAAACAATTCTCTGCCGACACCTTGTTCATTCGGATAGGCCTGGGAAAAGATCAGTGAGTCAAACAATTCTCTGCCGACACCTTGTTCATTCGGTCAGGCCTGGGAAAAGATCAGTGAGTCAAACAATTCTCTGCCGACACCTTGTTCATTCGATAGGCCTGGGAAAAGATCAGTGAGTCAAACAATTCTCTGTCGACACCTTGTTCATTCGATAGGCCTGGGAAAAGATCAGTGAGTCAAACAATTTCTGCCGACACCTTGTTCATTCGATAGGCCTGGGAAAAGATCAGTGGAGTCAAACAATTCTCTGCCGACACCTTGTTCATTCGAGTAGGCCTGGGAAAAGATCAGTGAGTCAAATAATCTCTGCTGACGCCTTGTTCATTCGAGTAGGCCTGGGAAAAGATCAGTGAGTCAAACAATTCTCTGCTGACACCTTGTTCATTCGATAGGCCTGGGAAAAGATCAGTGAGTCAAACAATTCTCTGCTGACACCTTGTTCATTCGATAGGCCTGGGAAAAGATCAGTGAGTCAAACAATTCTCTGCTGACACCTTGTTCATTCGGGATAGGCCTGGGAAAAGATCAGTGAGTCAAACAATTCTTCTGCTGACGCCTTGTTCATTCGAGTAGGGCCTGGGAAAAGATCAGTGAGTCAAACAATTCTCTCTGCTGACACCTTGTTCATTCGATAGGCCTGGGAAAAGATCAGTGAGTCAAACAATTCTCTGCTGACACCTTGTTCATACGAGTAGGGCCTGGGAAAAGATCAGTGAGTCAAATAATTCTCTGCTGACGTTGTTCATTCGAGTAGGCCTGGGAAAAGATCAGTGAGTCAAACAATTCTCTGCCGACACCTTGTTCATTCGATAGGCCTGGGAAAAGATCAGTGAGTCAAACAATTCTCTGCTGACACCTTGTTCATTCGATAGGCCTGGGAAAAGATCAGTGAGTCAAACAATTCTCTGCCGACACCTTGTTCATTCGATAGGCCTGGGAAAAGATCAGTGAGTCAAACAATTCTCTGCCGACACCTTGTTCATTCGATAGGCCTGGGAAAAGATCAGTGAGTCAAACAATTCTCTGCCGACACCTTGTTCATTCGATAGGCCTGGGAAAAGATCAGTGAGTCAAACAACCCTCTGCTGACGCCTTGTTCATTCGATAGGCCTGGGAAAAGATCAGTGAGTCAAACAATTCTCTGCCGATGCCTTGTTCATTCGAGTAGGCCTGGGAAAAGATCAGTGAGTCAAACAATTCTCTGCTGACACCTTGTTCATTCGGAGTAGGCCTGGGAAAAGATCAGTGAGTCAAACAATTCTCTGCTGACACCTTGTTCATTCGATAGGCCTGGGAAAAGATCAGTGAGTCAAACAACCTGAGTGAGTGAGTAATTTATTGAGTCAAGTCACCTTTAGCGACCCATCCCTTACTGACTAAATTTGATCCGATGTTGTGATAATAGCTTTTGATTGGTAATCTGAGTGTTATTCTACAGACTACCCACTAACCAGCTCTCTACAGACTACCCACTAACCAGCTCTCTACAGACTACCCACTAACCAGCTCTCTACAGACTACCCACTAACCAGCTCTCACAGACTACCCACTAACCAGCTCTCTACAGACTACCCACTAACCAGCTCTCTACAGACTACCCACTAACCAGCTCTCTACAGACTACCCACTAACCAGCTCTCTACAGACTACCCACTAACCAGCTCTCTACAGACTACCCACTAACCAGCTCTCTACAGACTACCCACTAACCAGCTCTCTACAGACTACCCACTAACCAGCTCTCTACAGACTACCCACTAACCAGCTCTCTACAGACTACCCACTAACCAGCTGTCTACAGACTACCCACTAACCAGCTCTCTACAGACTACCCACTAACCATCTCTCTACAGACTACCCACTAACCAGCTCTCTACAGACTACCCACTAACCAGCTGTATACAGACTACCCACTAACCAGCTGTCTACAGACTACCCACTAACCAGCTCTCTACAGACTACCCACTAACCAGCTGTCTACAGACTACCCACTAACCAGCTCTCTACAGACTACCCACTAACCAGCTGTATACAGACTACCCACTAACCAGCTGTCTACAGACTACCCACTAACCATCTCTCACAGACTACCCACTAACCAGCTGTATACAGACTACCCACTAACCAGCTCTCTACAGACTACCCACCAACCAGCTGTATACAGACTACCCACTAACCAGCTGTCTACAGACTACCCACTAACCAGCTGTATACAGACTACCACTAACCAGCTGTCTACAGACTACCCACTAACCAGCTCTCACAGACTACCCACTAACCAGCTCTCTACAGACTACCCACTAACCAGCTGTCTACAGACTACCCACTAACCAGCTCTCTACAGACTACCCACTAACCAGCTCTCTACAGACTACCCACTAACCAGCTCTCTACAGACTACCCACTCAACCAGCCCTCTACAGACTACCCACTAACCAGCTCTCTACAGACTACCCACTAACCAGCTCTCTACAGACTACCCACTAACCAGCTCTCTACAGACTACCCACTCAACCAGCTGTATACAGACTACCCACTAACCAGCTGTCTACAGACTACCCACTAACCATCTCTCTACAGACTACCCACTAACCAGCTGTATACAGACTACCCACTAACCAGCTCTCTACAGACTACCCACTAACCAGCTCTCTACAGACTACCCACTAACCAGCTCTCTACAGACTACCCACTAACCAGCTGTATACAGACTACCCACTAACCAGCTCTCTACAGACTACCCACTAACCAGCTGTATACAGACTACCCACTAACCAGCTCTCTACAGACTACCCACTAACCAGCTGTATACAGACTACCCACTAACCAGCTGTCTACAGACTACCCACTAACCAGCTGTCTACAGACTACCCACTAACCAGCTGTATACAGACTACCCACTAACCAGCTCTCTACAGACTACCCACTAACCAGCTGTATACAGACTACCCACTAACCAGCTCTCTACAGACTACCCACTAACCAGCTCTCTACAGACTACCCACTAACCAGCTCTCTACAGACTACCCACTAACCAGCTCTCTACAGACTACCCACTAACCAGCTCTCTACAGACTACCCACTAACCAGCTCTCTACAGACTACCCATTAACCAGCCTCTACAGACTACCCACTAACCAGCCCTCTACAGACTACCCACTAACCAGCCTCTACAGACTACCCACTAACCAGCGCTACAGACTACCCACTAACCAGCTGTATACAGACTACCCACTAACCAGCTCTCTACAGACTACCCACTAACCAGCTCTCTACAGACTACCCACTAACCAGCTGTATACAGACTACCCACTAACCAGCTCTCTACAGACTACCCACTAACCAGCTGTCTACAGACTACCCACTAACCAGCTGTCTTACCAAATGTTCCAGTCCGTAGTCAGCTTGGGCGATGCAGGTGCTGCTGAAGGTGTTGGTCTCAATGATGTCTGCCCCGGCAAGCAAGTATTCCTACCGACAAACACAAGGGAGGAACATCAACGCTATTCACACGCAGCAGGTATTTGCCAAACAGAGAGATCATCTCATCCCGCCTTTCTGTCTGTATGTCCGTCCACTCTCTCTCTCTAGATCTCCCACAAAAAAACACCAGAAATATGTCTCAATAACAGATCAACCGTAATAAGTATAGGGTTATTATTACTGTAGCATAACAGGCAGGTGCATTGATAACAGCCTAACTTTTACATCTCAGGTTTTTGCTGTCTAGGATAACTTGAATCACTCTTTAACCCACTGACCATACCTTGTAGATGACATCACTGTACCTTGTGTATGTTGTGGATGATATCACTGTACCTTGTGTATGTTGTGGATGATATCACTGTACCTTGTGTATGTTGTAGATGACATCACTGTACCTTGTGTATGTTGTAGATGACATCACTGTACCTTTGTGTATGTTGTAGATGATATCACTGTACCTTGTGTATGTTGTAGATGATATCACTATACCTTGTGTATGTTGTAGATGACATCACTATACCTTGTGTATGTTGTAGATGACATCACTGTACCTTGTGTACGTTGTAGATGACATCACTGTACCTTGTGTACCTTGTAGATGACATCACTGTACCTTGTGTATGTTGTAGATGACATCACTGTACCTTGTGTATGTTGTAGATTTTTACATTTACATTTTAGTCATTTAGCAGACGCTCTTATCCAGAGCGACTTACAGGAGCAATTAGGGTTAAGTGCCTTGCTTAAGGGCACATCGACAGATGTTTCACCTAGTCGGCTCGGGGATTAGAACCAGCGACCTTTCGGTTACTGGCACAACGCTCTTACCCACTAAGCTACCTGCCGCCCTAGATGACATCACTGTACCTTGTGTATGTTGTAGATGATATCACTGTACCTTGTGTACCTTGTAGATGACATCACTGTACCTTGTGTACCTTGTAGATGACATCACTGTACCTTGTGTATGTTGTAGATGACATCACTGTACCTTTTGTATACTGCTCAAAAAAATAAAGGGAACACTTAAACAACACATCCTAGATCTGAATGAATGAAATAATCTTATTAAATACTTTTTTCTTTACATAGTTGAATGTGCTGACAACAAAATCACACAAAAATTATCAATGGAAATTAAATGTATCAACCCATGGAGGTCTGGATTTGGAGTCACCCTCAAAATTAAAGTGGAAAACCACACTACAGGCCCAACTTTGATGTAATGTCTTTGAAACAAGTCAAAATGAGGCTCAGTAGTGTGTGTGGCCTCCACGTGCCTGTATGACCTCCCCTACAACGCCTGGGCATGCTCCTGATGAGGTGGCGGATGGTCTCCGAAGGATCTCCTCCCAGACCTGGACTAAAGCATCCGCCAACTCCTGGACAGTCTGTGGTGCAACGTGGCGTTGGCGGATGGAGCGAGACACGATGTCCCAGATGTGCTCAATTGGATTCAGGTCTGGGGAACGGGCGGGCCAGTCCATAGCATCAATGCCTTCCTCTTGCAGGAACTGCTGACACACTCCAGCCACATGAGGTCTAGCATTGTCTTGCATTAGGAGGAACCCAGGGCCAACCGCACTAGCATATGGTCTCACAAGGGGTCTGAGGATCTCATCTCGGTACCTAATGGCAGTCAGGCTACCCTGGCGAGCACATGGAGGGCTGTGCGGCCCCCCAAAGAAATGCCACCCCACACCATAACTGACCCACCGCCAAACCGGTCATGCTGGGAGGATGTTGCAGGCAGCAGAACGCGTTCTCCACGGCGTCTCCAGACTCTGTCACGCCTGTCACATGCTCAGTGTGAACCTGCTTTCATCTGTGAAGAGCACAGGGCGCCAGTGGGAATTTGCCAATCTTGGTGTTCTCTGGCAAATGCCAATGTCCTGCACGGTGTTGGGCTGTAAGCACAACCCCCACCTGTGGATGTCGGGCCCTCATACCACCCTCATGGAGTCTGTTTCTGACCGCTTGAGCAGACACATGCACATTTGTGGCCTGCTGGAGGTCATTTTGCAGGGCTCTGGCAGTGCTCCTCCTGCTTCTCCTTACACAAAGGCGGAGGTAGCAGTCCTGCTGCTGGGTTGTTGCCCTCCCACGGCCTCCTCCACGCCTCCTGATGTACTAGCCTGTCTCCTGGTAGCGCCTCCATGCTCTGGACACTACGCTGACAGACACAGCAAACCTTCTTGCCACAGCTCGCATTGATGTGCCATCCTGGATGAGCTGCACTACCTGAGCCACTTGTGTGGGTTGTAGACCCGTCTCATGCTACCACTAGAGTGAAAGCACCTAAGTGGACAGTTTGATTTCACAGAAGTGTGATTGACTTGGAGTTACATTGCGTTGTTTAAGTGTTCCCTTTATTTTTTTGAGCAGTGTATATTGTTGACGACATCACTGTACCTTGTGTACATTGTAGATGACATCTCTGTACCTTGTGTACGTTGTAGATGACATCACTGTCCCTTGTGTACGCTACCGTTCAAAAGTTTGGGGTCACTTAGAAATGTACTTGTTTTCGAAAGAAAAGCAATTTTTTTGTCCATTAAAATAACATTAAATTGATCAGAAATACAGTGTAGACATTGTTAATGTTGTAAATGGCTGTTGTAACTGAAAACGGCTGATTTTTTATGGAATATCTACAGAGGCGTACAGAGGCCCATTATCAGCAACCATCAGTCCTGTGTTCCAATGGCACGTTGTGTTTGCTAATCCAAGTTTATCATTTTAAAAGGCTAATTGATCATTAGAAAACCCTTTTGCAATTATGTTAGCACAGCTGAAAACTGTTGTGCTGATTAAAGAAGCAATAAAACTGGCCTTCTTGAGACTAGTTGAGTATCTGGAGCATCAGCAATTGTGGGTTTGATTACAGGCTCAAAATGGCCAGAAACAAATAACTTTCTTCTGAAACTCATCAGTCTATTCTTGTTCTGAGAAATGAAGATTATTCCATGCGAGAAATTGCCAAGAAACTGAAGATCTCGTACAACGCTGTGTACTACCCCTTCACAGAACAGCGCAAACTGGCTCTAACCAGAATAGAAAGAGGAGTGGGAGGCCCCGGTGCACAACTGAGCAAGAGGACAAATACATTAGAGTGTCTAGTTTGAGAAACAGACGCCTCACAGGTCCTCAACTGGCAGCTTCATTAAATAGTACCCGCAAAAACACCAGTCTCAACGTCAACAGTGAAGAGGCGACGGGGATGCTGACCCTCTAGGCAGAGTTGCAAAAGAAAAAGCCTGGCCAATAAAAAATAAAAGATTAAGATGGGGAAAAGAACACAGACACTGGACAGAGGAAGATTGGAAAAAAGTGTTATGGACAGACGAATCGAAGTTTGAGGTGTTCGGATCACAAAGAAGAACATTTGTGAGACGAGACCAAATGAAAAGATGCTGGAGGAGTGCTTGATGCCACTCTGTCAAGCATGGTGGAGGCAATGTGATGGTCTGGGGGTGCTTTGGTGGTGGTAAAGTGGGAAATGTATACAGGGTAAAAGGGATCTTGAAGAAGGAAGGCTATCACCCATTTTGCAACGCCATGCCATACCCTGTGGACGGCACCTGATTGGAGCCAATTTCCTCCTACAACAGGACAATGACCCAAAGCAAAGCTCCAAACTATGCAATAACCAGTCACCGGATCTTGTGGGAGCAGCTTGACCGTATGGTACGTAAGAAGTGCCCATCAAGCCAATCCAACTTGTGGGAGGTGCTTCAGGAAGCATGGGGTGAAATCTCTTCAGATTACCTCAACAAATTGACAACGAGAATGCCAAAGGTCTGCAAGGCTGTAATTGCTGCAAATGCAGGATTCTTTGACGTAAAGCAAAGTTTGAAGGACACAATTATTATTTCACTTAAAATTCATTATTTCTAACCTTGTCATTGACTACATTTCCTATTCATTTTGCTGTATTTCCTATTGAAACTCATTTCATGTATGTTTTCATGGAAAACAAGGACATTTCTAAGTGACCCCAAACTTTTAAACGGTAGTGTACATTGTAGATGACATCACGTACCTTGTGTACGGTGTAGATGACATCCTGTACCTGTGTATGTTGTAGATGACATCACGTACCTTGTGTATGTTTTAGATGACATCTCTGTACCTTGTGTATGTTGTAGATGACATCACTGTACCTGGTGTATGTTGTAGATTACATCACTGTACCTTGTGAATGTTGTAGATTACGTCACTCTGGGTGATGCTCAGCAGGTCGTTGTTGCCCTTCAGGCTGTGGGTGTGGTTTTTAAACTCCTCCCCTGAAGTGTCCTCCTCCAATCGCCTCTCCTGGATCATGGTGCCCATCCCTCCATCTAGAATCATGATCCTCTTCCCCCAACACCTCCCTGAGCTCGGCCTCTAGGGCAGGTCTGCTGGGGCCAGCACCTGAGGTATGCAGTTAGCATATTACATGTTAATAAGGTTAGGACATGTTCCCGTCCCCCGGATCTAGAATCATGATCCTCTTCCCTAACACCTCCCCCGAGCCTGGCGCCTGCTAGGTGAAATATATTCCAGTCAGTGTATGTAGAACATATGACACGTAGAAATAGATCTGTGTATTATACTCTGATCCTCTTCCCCCGAGTCAATTCAAACGGCTCAGACACAGACGTACGTGGCAGGGACCTACAGACAGCCACGGATTACAAAAAGGGAAAACCAGCCACGTCGCCGACACCGACGCCTCGCCTCCCGGACAAGCTAAAAAACACCTTCTTCGCCAGCTTTGAGGATAACCCACTGCCACCGACGGGGCCCGCTCCCGAGGACTGTGGGCTCTCGTTCTCCGTGGGCCGACGTGGAGTAAGACATAAGACCCTCGCAAGGAGTCCGGCCCAGACGGCATCCCTAGCCCCGTCCTCAGAGCATGCGCAGACCAGCTGGCTGGTGTGTTTACGGACATATTCAATCTCTCCCTTATCCCAGTCCGCTGTCCCCACTTGCTTCAAGATGTCCACCATTGTTGCTGTACCCACGAAAGCAAAGGTAACTGAACTGAATGACTATCGCCCGTAGCACTCACGTCTGTCATCATGAAGTGCTTTGAGAGGCTAGTTAAGGATCATATCACCTCCACCTTACCTGTCACCCCAGACCCACTTCAATTTGCTTACAGCCCCAATAGATCCACAGACGATGCAATCGCCATCACACTGCCCTATCCCCTCTGGACAAGAGGAATACCTATGTCAGAATGCTGTTCATTGACTACAGCTCAGCCTTCAACACCATAGTACCCTCCAAGCTCATCATTAAGCTCGAGGCCCTGGGTCTGAACCCCGCCCTGTGCAACTGGGTCCTGGACTTCCTGACGGGCCGCCCCCAGGTGGTGAAGGTTGGCAACAACACTGCCACTGCGCTGATCCTCAACACAGGGGCCCCACAAGGGTGCGTGCTCAGCCCCCTCCTGTACTCCCTGTTCACCCATGACTGCGTGGCCACGCAAGCCTCCAACTTAATCATCAAGTTTGCAGACGACAGAAACAGTAGTAGGCCTGATTAGGGCCTCCTGTAGCTATATGGAGTGGATACAGTCAGTAGGGAAGGTCTGATAGGGCCTCCTGTAACTACATGGAGTGGATACAGTCAGTAGGGAAGGTCTGCTAGGGCCTCCTGTAGCTACATGGAGTGGATACAGTCAGTAGGGAAGGTCTGCTAGGGCCTCCTGTAGCTATATGGAGTGGATACAGTCAGTAGGGAAGGTCTGCTAGGGCCTCCTGTAGCTACATGGAGTGGATACAGTCAGTAGGGAAGGTCTGCTAGGGCCTCCTGTAGCATATGGAGTGGATACAGTCAGTAGGGAAGGTTCTGCTAGGGCCTCCTGTAACTACATGGAGTGGATACAGTCAGTAGGGGAAGGTCTGCTAGGGCCTCCTGTAACTACATGGAGTGGATACAGTCAGTAGGAAAGGTCTGCTAGGGGCCTCCTGTAGCTACATGGAGTGGATACAGTCAGTAGGGAAGGTCTGCTAGGGCCTCCTGTAACTACATGGAGTGGATACAGTCAGTATGGAAGATCTGCTAGGGCCTCCTGTAACTACATGGAGTGGATACAGTCAGTAGGGAAGGTCTGCTAGGGCCTCCTGTAACTACATGGAGTGGATACAGTCAGTAGGAAAGGTCTGCTAGGGCCTCCTGTAGCTACATGGAGTGGATACAGTCAGTAGGGGAAGGTCTGCTAGGGCCTCCTGTAACTACATGGAGTGGATACAGTCAGTAGGGAAGGTCTGCCCAGGGCCTCCTGTAACTACATGGAGTGGATACAGTCAGTAGGAAAGGTCTGCTAGGGCCTCCTGTAGCTACATGGAGTGGATACAGTCAGTAGGGAAGGTCTGCTAGGGCCTCCTGTAACTGCATGGAGTGGATACAGTCAGTATGGAAGATCTGCTAGGGCCTCCTGTAACTACATGGAGTGGATACAGTCAGTAGGGAAGGTCTGAGGGCCTCCTGTAGCTACATGGAGTGGATACAGTCAGTAGGGAAGGTCTGCTAGGGCCTCCTGTAGCTACATGGAGTGGATACAGTCAGTAGGGAAGGTCTGCTAGGGCCTCCAGTAGCTACATGGAGTGGATACAGTCAGTAGGGGAGGTCTGCTAGGGCCTCCTGTAGCTACATGGAGTGGATACAGTCAGTAGGGAAGGTCTGCTAGGGCCTCCTGTAACTACATGGAGTGGATACAGTCAGTAGGGAAGGTCTGCTAGGGCCTCCTGTAACTACATGGAGTGGATACAGTCAGTAGGGAAGGTCTGCTAGGGGCCTGCTGTAGCTACATGGAGTGGATACAGTCAGTAGGAAGGTCTGCTAGGGGCCTGCTGTAGCTACATGGAGTGGATACAGTCAGTAGGGAAGGTCTGCTAGGGCCTCCTGTAGCTACATGGAGTGGATACAGTCAGTAGGGAAGGTCTGCTAGGGGCCTCCTGTAGCTACATGGAGTGGATACAGTCAGTAGGGAAGGTCTCTAGGGCCTCCTGTAGCTACATGGAGTGGATACAGTCAGTAGGGAAGGTCTGCTAGGGCCTCCTGTAACTACACGGAGTGGATACAGTCAGTAGGGAAGGTCTGCTAGGGCCTCCTGTAGCTACATGGAGTGGATACAGTCAGTAGGGAAGGTCTGCTAGGGCCTCCTGTAGCTACATGGAGTGGATACAGTCAGTAGGGAAGGTCTGCTAGGGCCTCCTGTAACTACATGGAGTGGATACAGTCAGTAGGGAAGGTCTGCTAGGGCCTCCTGTAGCTACATGGAGTGGATACAGTCAGTAGGGAAGGTCTGCTAGGGCCTCCTGTAACTACATGGAGTGGATACAGTCAGTAGGGAAGGTCTGCTAGGGCCTCCTGTAGCTACATGGAGTGGATACAGTCAGTAGGGAAGGTCTGCTAGGGCCTCCTGTAGCTACATGGAGTGGATACAGTCAGTAGGGAAGGTCTGCTAGGGCCTCCTGTAGCTACATGGAGTGGATACAGTCAGTAGGGAAGGTCTGCTAGGGCCTCCTGTAGCTACATGGAGTGGATACAGTCAGTAGGGAAGGTCTGCTAGGGCCTCCTGTAACTACATGGAGTGGATACAGTCAGTAGGGAAGGTCTGCTAGGGCCTCCTGTAACTACATGGAGTGGATACAGTCAGTAGGGAAGGTCTGCTAGGGCCTCCTGTAGCTACATGGAGTGGATACAGTCAGTAGGGGAAGGTCTGCTAGGGCCTCCTGTAGCTACATGGAGTGGATACAGTCAGTAGGGAAGGTCTGCTAGGGCCTCCTGTAGCTACATGGAGTGGATACAGTCAGTAGGGAAGGTCTGCTAGGGCCTCCTGTAGCTACATGGAGTGGATACAGTCAGTAGGGAAGGTCTGCTAGGGCCTCCTGTAACTACATGGATTGGATACAGTCAGTAGGGAAGGTCTGCTAGGGGCCTCCTGTAGCTACATGGAGTGGATACAGTCAGTAGGGAAGGACTGCTAGGGCCTCCTGTAGCTACATGGAGTGGATACAGTCAGTTTACAGTCTAATAGTCGGGCTGTGAATCTGACCTGATGACCACATTGAAAACACTTTACTGAGCCATCTTCTGATGCATCAGGTTGAAATAATGTCATTGATAAGGTGATCCTTTAGAGGGTCTTCTTCATAACACTGTACACGGCAGCAGCATCTCTACCTGACAACATCTTTACCTGACAGCATCTTTACCTGACAACATCTTTACCTGACAGCATCTTTACCTGACAACATCTTTACCTGACAGCATCTTTACCTGACAGCATCTTTACCTGACAGCATCTTTACCTGACAGCATTCTACCTGACAACATCTCTACCTGACAACATCTTTACCTGACAGCATCTTTACCTGACAGCATCTTTACCTGACAAACATCTTTACCTGACAACATCTTTACCTGACAACATCTTACCTGACAACATCTTTACCTGACAACATCTCTACCTGACAACATCTCTACCTGACAACACTTTCTTTACCTGACAACACTCTCTACCTGACAGCATCTTTACCTGACAAACATCTTTACCTAACAACATCTTTACCTGACAACATCTTTACCTGACAACATCTCTACCTGACAACATCTTTACCTGACAACATCTTTACCTGACAACATCTTTACCTGACAGCATCTTTACCTGACAACATCTTTACCGACAGCACTTTACCTGACAAACATCTTTACCTGACAACATATTTACCTGACAACATCTCTACCTGACAACATCTTTACCTGACAGCATCTTTACCTGACAGCATCTTTACCTGACAACATCTTTACCCGACAACATCTTTACCTGACAACCAACATCTTTACCTGACAACCAACATCTTTACCTGACAACCAACATCTTTACCTGACAACCAACATCTCTACCTGACAACATCTCTACCTGACAACAGACAGCATCTTTACCTGACAAACATCTTTACCTGACAGCATCTTTACCTGACAACATCTTTACCTGACAACATCTCTACCTGACAGCATCTTTACCTGACAACAAGACAGCATCTTTACCTGACAAACATCTTTACCTGACAGCATCTTTACCTGACAAACATCTTTACCTGACAAACATCTTTACCTGACAACATCTTTACCTGACAACATCTCTACCTGACAACATCTCTACCCGACAACATCTCTACCTGACAAACATCTTTACCTGACAACACTCTACCTGACAACATCTCTACCTGACAAACATATTTACCTGACAACATTTACCTGACAACATCTCTACCTGACAACATCTTTACCTGACAACATCTTTACCTGACAGCATCTTTACCTGACAACATCTTTACCCGACAACATCTTTACCTGACAGCATCTTTCTGACAGCATCTTTACCTGACAACATCTTTACCCGACAGCATCTTTACCTGACAGCATCTTTACCTGACAACATCTTTACCTGACAACATCTTTACCTGACAACATCTCTACCTGACAACATCTTTACCTGACAACATCTCTACCTGACAACATCTCTACCTGACAGCATCTCTACCTGACAGCATCTTTACCTGACAACATCTCTACCTGACAACATCTTTACCTGACAACATCTTTACCTGACAGCATCTTTACCTGACAGCATCTTTACCTGACAACATCTTTACCTGACAACATTTTTACCTGACAACATCTTTACCTGACAACATCTTTACCTGACAACATCTTTACCTGACAACATCTTTACCTGACAACATCTTAACCTGACAACTCCCATGCAGGTGCATCGTGTTTCTGACTCCACTCATTGGTCCTGCTGGCTGTCTGACTTTCACTTCCTGAAAATGCTCAGTACCTGGTAGCTGGTTTGACAACACTGACTAGCTGTCCAGTCTCATGACATCTGTTTGATATCTTGCAAACCAGTAGAAGTTAGTCATAAAATTAGTTACAGCAGTGAATTAGACCATTACACCAGTGGTGGTGAATGCTGGCAGTGAATTAGACCATTACACCAGTGGTGGTGAATGCTGGCAGTGAATTAGACCATTACACCAGTGGTGGTGAATGCTGGCAGTGAATTAGACCATTACACCAGTGGTGGTGAATGCTGGCAGGAATTAGACCATTACACCAGTGGTGGTGAATGCTGACAGTGAATTAGACCATTACACCAGTGGTGGTGAATGCTGGCAGTGAATTAGACCATTACACCAGTGGTGGTGAATGCTGGCAGTGAATTAGACCATTACACCAGTGGTGGTGAATGCTGGCAGTGAATTAGACCATTACACCAGTGGTGGTGAATGCTGGCAGTGAATTAGACCATTACACCAGTGGTGGTGAATGCTGGCAGTGAATTAGACCATTACACCAGTGGTGGTGAATGCTGGCAGTGAATTAGACCATTACACCAGTGGTGGTGAATGCTGGCAGTGAATTAGACCATTACACCAGTGGTGGTGAATGCTGGCAGTGAATTAGACCATTACACCAGTGGTGGTGAATGCTGGCAGTGAATTAGACCATTACACCAGTGGTGGTGAATGCTGGCAGTGAATTAGACCATTACACCAGTGGTGGTGAATGCTGGCAGTGAATTAGACCATTACACCAGTGGTGGTGAATGCTGGCAGTGAATTAGACCATTACACCAGTGGTGGTGAATGCTGGCAGTGAATTAGACCATTACACCAGTGGTGGTGAATGCTGGCAGTGAATTAGACCATTACACCAGTGGTGGTGAATGCTGGCAGTGATTAGACCATTACACCAGTGGTGGTGAATGCTGGCAGTGAATTAGACCATTACACCAGTGGTGGTGAATGCTGGCAGTGAATTAGACCATTACACCAGTGGTGGTGAATGCTGGCAGTGAATTAGACCATTACACCAGTGGTGGTGAATGCTGGCAGTGATTAGACCATTACACCAGTGGTGGTGAATGCTGGCAGTGAATTGAGACCATTACACCAGTGGTGGTGAATGCTGGCAGTGAATTAGACCATTACACCAGTGGTGGTGAATGCTGGCAGTGAATTAGACCATTACACCAGTGGTGGTGAATGCTGGCAGTGAATTAGACCATTACACCAGTGGTGGTGAATGGTGCCAGTGAATTAGACCATTACACCAGTGGTGGTGAATGCTGCCAGTGAATTAGACCATTACACCAGTGGTGGTGAATGCTGGCAGTGAATTAGACCATTACACCAGTGGTGGTGAATGCTGCCAGTGAATTAGACCATTACACCAGTGGTGGTGAATGCTGGCAGTGAATTAGACCATTACACCAGTGGTGGTGAATGCTGGCAGTGAATTAGACCATTACACCAGTGGTGGTGAATGCTGGCAGTGAATTAGACCATTACACCAATGGTGGTGAATGCTGGCAGTGAATTGGACCATTACACCAGTGGTGGTGAATGCTGGCAGTGAATTAGGACCCATTACACCAGTGGTGGTGAATGCTGGCAGTGAATTAGACCATTACACCAGTGGTGGTGAATGCTGGCAGTGAATTAGACCATTACACCAGTGGTGGTGAATGCTGCCAGTGAATTAGACCATTACACCAGTGGTGGTGAATGCTGGCAGTGAATTAGACCATTACACCAGTGGTGGTGAATGCTGGCAGTGAATTAGACCATTACACCAGTGGTGGTGAATGCTGGCAGTGAATTAGACCATTACACCAGTGGTGGTGAATGCTGGCAGTGAATTAGACCATTACACCAGTGGTGGTGAATGCTGGCAGTGAATTAGACCATTACACCAGTGGTGGTGAATGCTGGCAGTGAATTAGACCATTACACCAGTGGTGGTGAATGCTGGCAGTGATTAGACCATTACACCAGTGGTGGTGAATGCTGGCAGTGAATTAGACCATTACACCAGTGGTGGTGAATGCTGGCAGTGAATTCCAGTGCTGTTCAGTACTAGCTGAGTCCAGGGATGGACAACGTTGACGGGGTGGGGCCACAAAACATCTGAAAGAGGGGGGGGTCTGCATACCCACGTCCATACCAACACATGCAGTCAGAGCCCGCCCTAGCCTTTTGGGGGGCCCCAACTTGCGAAAGCAAAACATTTTAGGCCCCCTCTTGACAGTGGAGAGAAAAAACGTTTTAAGAGTTAATTTCCTGCAATTCTACACATTTTGCCATGGGGGCGTTGAGAAAATGTTGCAGTTTCAAAGCAAGATTACTACAAGTTTAGATATTATTATTATTATTATTATTATTATTATTATTATTAGCTGGCCGCTAGACTAATTAACCAATCTTTTAAAAAACGTAGCTGACATGGGCAATTGAGTGACTGTCAGGTGACCAACATATCAAGAGAAAAACTGTTGATGCACAACCAAATGTCGAAATTGCACCTTGTGTATTCTACTATTCTAACTCTCAACAGTGATATTGGGGGGGGGGGATTCATCCCCGGGTCTACAAAAGGCCCACCAGCTGCCCATCCCTGATCTAAGATGTTAGTTAGCTCGCTTGTTTGTTTACTAGATGTGGTGTACACGTGACAGGCCAGCCACCCACGGGAAACTAACGGAACGAAACGGGGTTTAGAACTACATTAATTTGTCCATTAGAAACTCTAGTTGCACGTTTTGCAACTAAAACGAGAGTTTCTATTGGACAAATTCAGGTAGGTCCTCGCCGTTTCGTTCCGTTTGCTTCAGTTTAAGAAACGTTTTGCACCAGGATAAGCATAATGAATACACCCCTGGTGTCCTGACATTCTGACCCAAGATTAGAAGTTAGAACGAAATGTTCCCTGCTAACAATCTAACTATTTGTCATGTTTTGCCAACGTTACTCTACCAGGCAGTGGAACATGCAGCTAGCACATATTGACTAGCTTGCTATCTATAAACAAATACAAAAAAAAAACGTTTAGCATTTAGGCTAGCTGGCTGAAACAATGTCGACCATAAATTCACGTGGATATACAGCTAGCTAGCTAGCTAACCAATGTGGACTAGCTAGCTAGTCACTGACAGCTGCTAGCCAGCCAGCTGATATCTAGCTAAATACTAAAACCAGCAAGTTGCAACAGTTTACCTTTTTTTGTTGAGCTCTCATGCATTGTAGGAGCCATGGCTTGTATTCTTCTTATTTTCACTCCAAAGGAACAAAAACGGCCTGACGAGGAACCTCCACTGCACACGGAGAAGTATGTTGACACCGCCGGCGTCTGCTTGTCAACTCGACGTCCATAAATCAGCAGAGAAACTTTTCTCCGTCTTGCTGTGTAGGAGCTGCAGAACCACGCATGCGCAGCTTTCATTGAGTAACGTTGAGGGAACATCTAGTACAGAACTTTGCTACAACATGGCGTGAAAGGTCTAGCTCACTGATTACATGTTCAAGGTGACAGCTCCCTGAAAGGGAAAGTGGGTTTGACACAGATACCAAGCCTGTATTTATAACGCGTTTAAAATCATGTCTGGAAATGTATAGACTTCCATTGATGTTATTTTCTTACATAACTTGCAAAGAATCACAAAGCCTAGAAAATAAAGTCTGAGGAAAAAAACATGTCCTAAAAGAAACAAAAACTCCATATGCATGTATTGTGGCCTAATCAACAGGTAGGCTATTCAGAACGTTCAGCAAAACAGAATAAAAAAACCATCAACGTTTTAATTACTGAGTTTATTTTCTGCTTGTTTGTCTCACACTAGTATTGCTTCAACTTCAGACTCATGGCACCTCCACCCCAGCGGCTGAGGGGACTAAGATTGTAGTTTTACCCAGACAAACAGTTTGTTCTTTTACAGTTACATTATTGTATGTTTCTGGCATCAACACGGCCTAGTTTACTGTCATATCATGAGGCTCTGGGGTGAAGTTTTCCTAGGTACAGACCTTGGATCAGCTTCCCCTCCCCCAAGCGGAACCCTAAACATTAGTGGGGATAATGCTAGACTGACTCAAGATCACTCTACTCTAATCATGAAAGCCAACTTTTCACTCATTTTGACAATAAACAGAACTGCAGTTCTGGCATACTGGTAGCCTGGGTGAAGGATAATGTAGCCTGGGTGAATAAAGGCCTGGGTGAAAAATGGGGGGAATGATAATGTAGCCTGGGTGAATTATAATGTTGCCTGGGTGAATTATAATGTTGCCTGGGTGAATTGTAATGTAGCCTGGGTGAATGATAATGTAGACTGGGTGAATGATCATGTAGATTGGGTGAATGATAATGTAGCCTGGGTGAAATTAATTATAATGTAGCCTGGGTGAATGATAATGTAGACTGGGTGAATGATCATGTAGCCTGGGTGAATGATAATGTAGCCTGGGTGAATGATAATGTAGACTGGGTGAATGATAATGTAGCCTGGGTGAAATGAAGTATAATGTAGCCTTTGTGAATGATAATGTAGCCTGGGTGAATTATAATGTAGCTCTGGGCGAATGATAATGTAGACTGGGTGAATGATAATGTAACCTGGGCGAATGATAATGTAGCCTGGGTGAATTATAATGTAGCCTGGGTGAATGATAATGTAGCCTGGGTGAATGATCTGTAGACTGGGTGAATGATAATGTAGACTGGGTGAATGATAATGTAGACTGGGTTAATTATAATGTAGCCTGGGTGAATGATCATGTAGCCTGGGTGAATGATCATGTAGACTGGGGTGAATGATCATGTAGCCTGGGTGAATGATAATGTAGCCTGGGTGAATGACAATATAGCCTGGGTGAATGATAATGTAGCCTGGGTGAATGATAATGTAGCCTGGGTGCCAGTCTGTTTATGCTCTCTGCCAACTCCTTATGGAACTGTCTTGCCAGACATTGGATTGACAATGTAGTAGGCCAGAGCCCAAACAGATCTGGGACCAGGCTGTTAACATACTGGGTCCTTTTTCCATTCATTTTAGGCTCTGAACAGGGGAGGCAAAAACATCCCCTGTTTTTTTATGTAATAATTTAGAACAGTGCAAGCACTCATACAATACAAGCTTCTCATAAATTCATATCTTTAGTTCTCCACAGGTGACTAGTAAATAACTCAGTAGCGCTTCTTATGTGTAAGTTCCTCTTATGTGTAAATTATTTTTATGCGAATTACATGTAATTTCACATTTATTGCATCATCATTTTTAAAATCTAGTGAATGAATCCTGCTCAGTCCTTTGAAATAAATATTTCTCCCTACTCTTTAGAAATGACACTATGAAACTGCTTTAAAAATGCTTTTGTATTTCTCAAACATTTAAATTCCTTTAGTACCGGTCAAAAAATATGTATCTGTTTAGATGTAAATGTGTGGGGACAAAGTGGGAGCGACTGATAACAGGTCAGGGTGCAGTTCCGGGGTTGTGACGCTAGAGGTCGCTCTCCCATAGAGGGCAGTGGAGAAGGCACTGTAGTCCAGGGGCCCCTGGGACCCCATCAGGCCCATTGTAGAGGGGCATCCTGGCGATACAGTATTCTTGCCTGCTCTGGGGGCAGCTCTCTACGCAGCTCCTCCAGCAGGATGAAGGGCTATGGAAAGGATACAACAGAGAGACATTAGTGACCACATTTGAGATGACATTGTAAAATAAACTTTAAATACCATTGTGACATGACTTGACTAGATAAAGACAGACAGAGAGAGAGAGAGAGAGAGAGAGAGAGAGAGAGATAAAGAGAAAGAGAGAGAGAGAGAGAGAGAAAGAGAAAGAGAGAGAGAGAGAGAAAGAGAGAGAGAGAGAGAGAAAGAGAGAGAGAGAGAAAGAGAAAGCATGCGAGAAAGTAAGGGACGCGAGACAGATAAAACAAAGAGTGAGAGAGAAAGCAAGTGAATGAGACAGAGAGAACCACCACTCCCCCACCTTATCAGCAGCCAGGATCTTGAAGGAGGCCAGGACCTGCTCTGAGGTGTCTGAGTCGGACGTCTCTCTAGTCATGAAGTCAACGAAGGACTGGAAGGTCACCTTGTTGGACCCAGTTGGGATCCACTAGAGACATGATGCGGGCAAACTCAGACTCTCCCTACAAATCACAGAGCATAGTATAATCAGGCTACTTTATTACAACAGCCACATTGATTTAGCTAGGTCCCAGATCTGTTGTTGCTGTCTTGCCAATTCCTATGGTCATTGTCAGGTGACGTAACAAACAGATCTGGAACCAGGCTAACATTGAGTCAATCAGGTTGTGATTAACAGACAGATGAGATAGCTGTGCTAGTCATGTCCAACCTGGTGAAGGGTTATGTTTGATACATTACTCATGTCCAACCCTGTTAAGGGTTATGTTTGATACATTACTCATGTCCAACCCTGTTAAGGGTTATGTTTGATTAGCAGGTCAGAGTAGGGATCAGCAATGGCCTGTCTGTGTCCCCAAATGGCACCCTAGTCCCTTTACAGTGCACTAGTGTTGACCAAGGGCCCTATGTGCTCTGGTCAACAGAGTGCACTAGTGTTGACCAAGGGCCTGTGTGCTCTGGTCAACAGAGTAGGTCAGTGTACGGGCAATAGGGTGTTGTCTGTGCACTGCAGAGAGAGACCAGTGAATGTTCCAAGAGCGCTTCCATATTAAACGTAACAGGACAAAGGCCTTGTGACCAACCTAAAAAGAATACACCTTCATTTACATCCCTGGCATACATCATGGGATTCCCTATGTGTGGTGTGGTGTCATTGTGATGGCTTGGGGAACAGAGAGAGAGAGAGACATGGTGTTGTATCATTATCTACAGTATTACATTTACATTTACGTCATTTAGCAGACGCTCTTATCCAGAGCGACTTACAAATAGGTGCATTCACCTTATAGCCAGTGGGATAACCACTTTACGTTTTTTATTTTATTTTTTATATATATTTATTTATTTATTTTTAGTTTTTTAGTTTTGGGGTTGGGGTTTGGGTTGGGGTAAGGGGGGGGGTAGAAGGATTACTTTATCCTATCCCAGGTATTCCTTAAAGAGGTGGGGTTTCAAGTGTCTCCCGGAAGGTGGTGAGTGACTCCGCTGTCCTGGCGTCGTGAGGGAGCTTGTTCCACCATTGGGGTGCCAGAGCAGCGAACAGTTTTGACTGGGCTGAGCGGGAACTATGCTTCCGCAGAGGAAGGGGAGCCAGCAGGCCAGAGGTGGATGAACGCAAATGCCCTCATTTGGGTGTAGGGACTGATCAGAGCCTGAAGGTACGGGAGGTGCCGTTCCCCTCACAGCTCCGTAGGCAAGCACCATGGTCTTGTAGCAGTATAAGTGACTGGGGGTGATTCTGCCATTATTAATAAGAGCCTGTATTGTCTCATGATAAGAGGGCATGAATGACAGCTGTTCTCTCTAGTGGCTGCATCACAAATGGCAGCCTATCCCCTATGTAGTGCACTACTTTTTAACAGAGCCCTATGGTCCCTATGGTCCCCATGAGCTCTATGAGCCCTGATCAGAGGTGGTAAATAGGGGAGTGGTTTGAGACAGAGCAGCCACTGAGTGACCCTGGAAGATAAAGACCACATCACCAATAGTCAGCATATCTGGGGGGCATTTTTGGACCATGATCAACAGTTTCACAATGATTCCTGGCCATCATTGTGAAAAGCTAATATTGATAATTCTGACAAAATGTACTCACTATTAAAGATAGGTTACTTAACAGTGAGGACGTTTTGTCAGAATGATCGTGTGAGGCCTTTAGATTCTTATGACACTCTTATGACAGTCTTATGACAGTCTTATGACACTCTTATGACACTCTTATGACACTCTTACTGACAGCTCATTCTATGTATTTACCAGATCGTAGCCCATGGAGATCAGACATGCTCTGAAGTCATCCGTTTCCATGCCTCCTTTCTTCTTCTGCAGGGTGGGAGAGGAGGAGGAGGATGAGGGGGGAGGAGGAAGAGGAGTGAGAGGTGGAGGAGGAGGGGGGAGGAGGAGGGGGAGTGGAGAGGAGGAGGAGGAGGTAGGGAAGGGGGTGGAGAGGAGGAAGGGGGAGGGAGAGGAGAGGGGAGGGAGAGGAGGGGGGAGGAAGAGGTGGTGGAGGAGGAGGAGGAGGAGGAGAAGGAGAAGGAGGGAGTGTGGAGAGGAGTGGGGAGGAGAGGAGGAGGGGGAGTGGAGAGGAGGAGGGGAGGAGAGGAGGAGGTAGGGAAGGGGGGTGGAGAGGAGGAGGGGGAGTGGAGAGGAGGAGGGGGGAGTGGAGAGGAGGAGGTAGGGAAGGGGGTGGAGAGGTGGTGGAGGAGTGGAGAGGAGGAGGGAGTGTGGAGAGGAGGGGGGAGTGGAGAGGAGAGGAGGAGGAGGAGGAGGGAGTGTGGAGAGGAGGGGGGAGTGGAGAGGAGGGGGGAGTGTAGAGGTAGAGGTAGAGGAGAGAGAGTGGAGAGGTGGAGAAGGAGGAGAGAGGAGGAGGTAGAGGAGGAGGGGAGGAGAGAGGGCAATGGAGAGACAGACCAAGCCACATGGCCAATGACAGGGGATGGAGGATGGGGGTACAGGGTGAGAGAGTCCAGTGTGGATATGACAAGGAGAGGTGTGGGGAGGGAGGAGGGGGAGAGGGGGGAGAGTGGATAAGGACAAGGAGAGGAATAGAGGAGACAACAGACAGATAGATGGTCAGACAGACAGACAAACGGACAGGCAGACAGACAGACAGACGGACGGACAGACAGACAGACAGACAGACAGACAGACAGACAGACAGGCAGACAGGCAGACAGGCAGACAGACAGACAGACAGACAGACAGACAGACAGGCAGGCAGGCAGGCAGACAGGCAGGCAGACAGACAGTGACAAGAAGCACAAGACAAAGAACAGAGAGAAGATCATTCATTCAGTGTCTTTGATGAGAGGAGGGCCTGTGATAACACCATGCCATTGTTTCTCTAACAGAGAGAGATATTGCCTTCAGCGATACCTACAGCAACACAATACTATACATACACATCTGGGCCTGTATTCAGGGAACCTCTCAGAGTAGGAGAGCTGATCTGGGACCAGGTCACCCCCTGTCCATATGGAGTGCTGATTCTGGGACCAGGTCACCCCTGTCCATATGGAGTGCTGATCTGGGACCAGGTCACCCCTGTCCATATGGGAGTGCTGATCTGGGACCAGGTCACCCCCTGTCCATATGGAGTGCTGATCTAGGACAGGTACCCCTGTCATATGGGGAGAGTGCTGATCTGGGACCAGGTACCCCTGTCATATGGGAGTGCTGATCTGGGACCAGGTCACCCCGTCATATGGGAGTGCTGATCTGGGACCAGGTCACCCCTGTCATATGGAGTGCTGATCTAGGACCAGGTCACCCCGTCCATATGGAGTGCTGATCTGGGACCAGGTCACCCCTGTCCACAGGGGAGTGCTGATCTGGGACCAGATCCCTGTCCAAGGAGGGATGGGAAGGACCCCTGTCAATGGAGGATGGGACAGGTACCGTCATATGGAGTGCTGATCTGGGACAGGACCCCCGTCATATGGAGATTGGGACCAGGTACCCCGTCATATGGAGTGTGATCTGGGACAGGACGTATATGGAGTGGATTGGGACCAGGTACCCCGTCATATGGAAGGGTGATCTGGGACCAGGTCACCTGGTCCATATGGGTGGATCTGGGACCAGGTAATCCTGTCATATGGAGTGCTGATCTGGGACCAGGTCACCCCTGTCCATATGGAGTGCTGATCTCTGGGACCAGGTCACCCCTGTCCATATGGAGTGCTGATCTGGGACCAGGTCACCCCTGTCCATATGGAGTGCTGATCTGGGGACCAGGTCACCCCTGTCCATATGGAGTGCTGAATGAATACATACCCTGAATATATTATAATATTGTAAAGTGGAGAGCTGAGCTGTCTAGAGAGAAGCCCCTTGAGATCAATATACACCAAACATTAACCTCCTACAGAGAACAAGTCACTTTACTATTATTATAACTAGTGCTGAATGGTGGTGTTACTGCTTGTGTTAGCGCAGTTAGCACACAACATGTGACTGCTGCCATGCCAGGGGGAGGAGTCAGGGTTTAGTAACAGGTGCACATGGTTTGGTCAGTACCTGGTTGTTATGTCTCACTCAGGCTGACCAGGCAAGCTTTGAACTTCTTCTCAGGGCAGTCTGCCAGACCTGTCCTGCAGGCAGCCACACAGCCAACACATTTACATTTTAGTCATTTAGCAGACGACGTTTATCCAGAGCGATTTACAGGAGCAATTAGGTTAAGTGCCTGCTCAAGGGCACATCGACAGATTTTTCACCTAGTGGGCTCGGGATTAGAACCAGAGACCTTTCGGTTACTGGCACAACGCCTTAACCACTAAGCTACCTGCGCAACACAACACACACACACACACACACACACACACACACACACACACACACACACACACACACACACACACACACACACACACACACACACACACACACACACACACACACACACACACACACACACACACACACCGATCCATGGTGTCAGTAAACGTGAGCTAATTAGCTGAACGTCATTAGCATGGATTGTGTTTTGATCTGTAACGTCCGTAATATTACAAACATTTGACAAAATACTAAGAAGTGAGTTACAAACCAAAAGCGGTCAAGGCCTTGAGTTAGATAAGTCACATTCCTGGACTTAGATACAATAAATATAAATGTCATCGCCACACAGGAAAAGGACAGAGACACTTAAGACACAGAGGGATACACAACCCGTCGTGGGTTAGGGTCAGGGACATTGGAAAGACACAGAGAGACACAGAGGGAACACAGACCCTGTCGAAGTGGGTTAGGGTCAGGGACACTGGAAAGACACAGAGAGGCACAGAGGGATACACAACCCTGTCGAAGTGGGTTAGGGTCAGGGACACTGGAAAGACACAGAGAGGCACAGAGGGATACACAACCCTGTCGAAGTGGGTTAGGGTCAGGGACACTGGAAAGACACAGAGAGACACAGAGGGACACAGTACCCTGTCGAAGTGGGTTAGGGTCAGGGACACTGGAAAGAACAGAGGGACACAGAGGAGAGGAAAGACACAGAGGAAAAGGGGACGGAAAGACACAGAGGGACACAGCAGGTTAAGGTAGAGGAAAGACACAGAGGGACACAGAGGGACACAGTACCTGTCGAAGTGGGTTAGGGTCAGGGACACTGGAAAGACACAGAGAGACACAGCAGGTTAAGGTTAGAGGAAAGACAAGAGAAACAAAAGAGGAAAGACACAGAGAGACACCCTGTCGATGGGTTAGGGTCAGGGACACTGGAAAGACACAGAGAGACACAGTACCCTGTCGAAGTGGGTTAGGGTCAGGGACACTGGAAAGACACAGAGGACACAGCAGGTTAAGGTTAGAGGAAAGACACAGAGAGACACAGTACCCTGTCGAAGTGAGGAAAGACTGGCAGGAACTCGTTTCATCTGTTGCTGGCTGATGCCCTTAGCGTCCCGCGTCAGAATCTGGGTCTCGATCTCATTGATGGTTCTAGCGATGGTGGTCAACAGCTGCTCCCAACCCACACGGATATGCTGCAGAGAGACAGCGAGAGAGAGAGAGAGAGAGAGAGAGAGGAGGCTGAAGGCCGAAGTCACAGGGTGGGGTCTGAACCCCCCGTCTACCGGTCACGAGGCCGAAAGCCAAGTCACAGGGTGGGATCTGAACCCCGGTTTTCCCGCTGGAAAAATACCAGCTTAACCATTAGGCCAAGAGGAGTGAGGCAACGGTATCATAAAACAGATCCCAACATTGTATTTGTGAGAATGATCTCTGAACTGTTCAAGCCCCATATAATAGGCCACGTACTCCATGGTGTAGTTGGAGTGCTTGTTGTCGAAGATGAGGAACTCTTGGATGTGTTGGTGGTCTCCTCTAGCTTGTCGATGTTGCACTTGTAGTTGATGATGACCTGTTCGAACTGCTTCAGCTGGCTCATCTGGTCCTCCAGAGAACCTCCGATGTCAACGGAACTACGACCGATCTCCTGGTTGGAGAGAGGAGAAAGAAAAGGTGATCATCACCATCGGATGCGTCCCAAATTGCACTATATTTTATATATATAGTGCACACTGCCTTTGCCCAGGGTCCACAGGGATCTGGTCTAAAGTAGTGCACTATATATGGGGATAGGGAGCCATTTGGGACGTAGCCATTGTGTTTCTGTTCAGAACATCCCCTGAGCTGTAGGGCACTGTTTAGCATCTGTTAAAAACAGGATGGTTGCTTAGTTGGTTGGTTGGTGGGTTTTCAATATGCAGCTTGGGCCCTAGGTGCTATGGTTCGGTCGGGTCAATTCCATTGCAATTACCTCCATTCAGGAAGTCAACTGAAATTCCAAATTCCAATATTTACTTCCTGAACGGACTGAATTGAAATGGAATTGATCCTCTCAACCCTAGAAGGTACAGATCCCTACAGGTGTACAGCACAGGAGGCAGGTGAGGGAGGACACCTCGTAATAATGGCTGGAATGGAGTGAATGGAATAGAACCCATGTGTTTGATTCCATTCATTTCGTTCTAGCCGCACGGTGAGCCCGTCCTCCCCAATTAAGGTGCCACCAGCCGCCTGTTGTACAGATGCCAGGTGACCAAAGGTCAGGACAGGTAGGTAGGTATCTGTCTCACCTCCATCCGGGTCTGGATCCACGGTCCGATGATGTTGGCCTGGGCAGCAAACTGCCGCCTGAGACGCCGCATGCTGTCTAGCTAGCTCCTCTTGGAGAACACCGTTTCTCTGGGGAACCAGCTTCTTCACCTGATCGACCAGCACAGGAAGGGTTAACACTACAGAATCTGGTTCACACTGTGGGACGGTTTCAACACAGAATATTAATTTGAGTGCTTTTTTTAGTCTTAGGACTGGGCTTAATCTGTGTCTGGGAAACTGGTTATGTCTATAGTTAACACAGGGTTTTTCAATCCCACTGGGCCCCGGGCTTTTGTTCTAAGCCAAGCACATACACCCTGATTGAACTAATCAGCTGAATCATCAAGCCATTGATTAGTGAATCGGGTGTATTAGCACTGTGCTGTAATGAAAGCCTGCTGCACACCCTGAGGGGGTCTCCAGGATCGAGATTGAAGAGCTTTAACACAAAGATTCACAGTACAACGCACACAAAAAACAGACATTGTCTGCGTCCCAAAAAGGCTCTGGTCAAAAGCAGTGCGCTATATAAGGAATCGGGTGCCATTTGGGACCTTGAGATGCTAGTAGCTACCTTGTCCCATTTCAGTCCTATCTCTGCTGGTGTGATGTCACTGTAGGGGTTGGTGAGGTCAGGAGAGATGCCGCAGCCTGGGCGATCTTCTGCACCTCCATGTAGATGCTCAGAATGGCCTGTCTCTCACAGTCAGCCTCTGGGAGGGTGGCCTTGAACTGGTCATGGGCTGAGATCAGGCTCTGGGGAGCGAGGTGGAGAGGAGACAGAGTTAGGGGGAACAGCGTTGTCATCCGTCATTCTGACATGACATGTCTTTAAATAAATACAGTGTAGACAATCGTGCTGACTCATGGAAGGAACACAGCACCATGGAGCTATCTGATATGAGACAATGGAAGGAACACAGCACCATGGAGCTATCTGATATGAGACAATGGAAGGAACACAGCACCATGCAAACAGAGAGAGAGAGAGAGAGAGAGAGAGAGAGAGAGAGAGAGAGAGAGAGAGAGAGAGAGAGAGAGAGAGAGAGAGAGAGAGAGAGAGAGAGAGAGAGAGAGAGAGAGAGAGAGAGACAGAGAGAGAGAGATCCGTCTCACCTGGATGTCATCCACAGTGTGAACTATGCATATGTATTTACCTGGATGTCATCCACAGTGTGAACTATGAACATGTCTTTACCTGGATGTCATCCACAGTGTGAACTATGAACATGTCTTTACCTGGATGTCATCCACAGTGTGAACTATGAACATGTCTTTACCTGGATGTCATCCACAGTGTGAACTATGAACATGTCTTTACCTGGGTGTCATCCACAGTGTGAACTATGAACATGTCTTTACCTGGATGTCATCCACAGTGTGAACTATGAACATGTCTTTACCTGGATGTCATCCACAGTGTGAACTATGAACATGTCATTACCTGGATGTCATCCACAGTGTGAACTATGAACATGTCTTTACCTGGATGTCATCCACAGTGTGAACTATGAACATGTCTTTACCTGGATGTATCCACAGTGTGAACTATGAACATGTCTTTACCTGGGTGTCATCCACAGGTGAACTATGAACATGTCTTTACCTGGATGTCATCCACAGTGTGAACTATGAACATGTCTTTACCTGGATGTCATCCACAGTGTGAACTATGAACATGTCTTTACCTGGATGTCATCCACAGTGTGAACTATGAACATGTCTTTACCTGGATGTCATCCATAGTGTGAACTATGAACATGTCTTTACCTGGATGTAATGCACAGTGTGAACTATGAACATGTCTTTACCTGGGTGTCATCCACAGTGTGAACTATGAACATGTCTTTACCTGGGTGTCATCCACAGTGTGAACTATGAACATGTCTTTACCTGGATGTCATCCATAGTGTGAACTATGAACATGTCTTTACCTGGATGTTATGCACAGTGTGAACTATGAACATGTCTTTACCTGGGTGTCATCCACAGTGTGAACTATGAATATGTATTTACCTGGATGTCATCCACAGTGTGAACTATGAACATGTCTTTACCTGGATGTCATCCACAGTGTGAACTATGAACATGTCCTGCAGGTCTTCCATGGCTCCTTCCATCCAGTTGTTAAAGGGAGCTGACCTCTTAGAGAACTCCAGGAACAGCTGGTCAATAGTCTCCAGTAGCTTCTCCGTCCTCTGAGAGACACCAAGGTAGGGAAATGGGATTCCATTAATGCCAAATGATCAGTTAATATGATGAATATATCATGACCAAGTGGTTTTGAACTACTCTTAAACACTGTTTATTGTTGATTTGTGACATGAAACCTGGTCATTCAGAACAGTGAGTAATGAGTTGTGATTTCTGTGTTGATCATCTGAGTGCATATTTGGTCAGCAGATTAGAACCAGACTAGAACCAGATTAGAACCAGATTAGAACCAGATTAGGCCCTCTGACCCTTTGCTTCATCCTCACACATTCACAGGAGCAGGAGATCACTACTGGTGATTACAGCTTGTGGGGTGAGACCTGGGCATCCTCACCCCATTAGCCTTCACCAGAGGACCTCTGACTCCCCCATTAGCCTTCACCAGAGGGCCTCTGTCTCCCTACACTAGCCCCCCACCAGAGGGCCTCTGACTCCCTACACTAGCCCCCACCAGAAGAACCCAGCCCTATTCTGTATCTCCAGGTTCTCCCTCCTCTTCTGGGTGAGGGTCCCCAGCTGGTCCCACTGGTCACAGATGCCCTGGCAGCGCTGTTGATGGCAGAGGCAGCATGGTAGTCCAGCTCACTGTGGACACAGAGAGAGAGAGAGAGAGAGAGGAGAGAGAGAGAGAGAGAGAGAGAGAGAGAGAGAGAGAGAGAGGAGTGCTCGTCAAAAGTAGTGCGCTATAAGGGAATAGGGTGCCATTTGGAAAGGCAGGCTAACAGTGTGCGTCGTTGTGACTTTGTGGAGCCATGCTTGTGAGTCAACAGTACATAGCTGTTGGATGTGTTTCATATGTAGATAACCTTTGATCTCTGACATACCGAGACAGAGTTCACATTCTGTTGGATACACCTGGAGCTACTCTCACCCGGACAGTTTATTAGGTACACCCCCCCCCCCGTCACCAAAAATGCATCGCTCCTACAGACAGTGAGTCAAGGTGGCCGTGGCTTGCTATTGTGAAGGAAAATGTTATGCTTGTACTTTTCTACTGACCCATTTGACTGGGTTCGTGCAAGTGACTGATTGATCGTGCCTGGGAGGAATCCTCACTATCAGTATAAGCAAAGTTTGACTTTGAGACCCTGGTGGTAATTTCCACGGCACTAAATAAAAACAGGCATCGAGGCATTCAGTTACTGTTTGATTAAACATTAGAACGGGAAAACAAGTGACCTGAATGGTGCGAC
>NW_025534270.1:202500-205000 GCF_020615455.1 Coregonus clupeaformis
TTGTCCTTATTCAGGAAATGGTCTCCCATCTTGAGCACAGGACATCTCAGGATGGTACTGCTGGAGCGATGTTCATGTACAGAATATTGGACTAATTCAATACATTTAAATTTTAGTCATTTAGCAGACGCTCTTATCCAGAGCAGTTAGTGAGTGCATACATTTATTTTATAAAAAATAAATAAAAAAAATCATACTAGCCCCCCGTGGAATCGAACCCCACAACCCTACCGTTGCAAACGCCATGCTCTACCAACTGAGCTACATCCCTGCCGGCCATTCCCTCCCCTACCCTGGACGACGCCGGCCATTCCCTCCCCTACCCTGGACGACGCTGGCCATTCCCTCCCCTGCCCTGGACGCACGCTGGCCATTCCCTCCCCTACCCTGGACGAGCTGGCCATTCCCTCCCCTACCCTGGACGACGCTGGCCATTCCCTCCCCTACCCTGGACGACGCTGGCCATTCCCTCCCCTACCCTGGACGACGCTGGCCATTCCCTCCCCCTACCCTGGACGACGCTGGGCCATTCCCTCCCCTACCCTGGACGACGCTGGCCATTCCCTCCCCTACCCTGGACGACGCTGGGCCAATTGTGTGCCGCCCCAATAGAGAAGTGGTTCTCAAACCTCTTCTCTGTGACCTCCAGCCGACCCCCAACCGACCCCCAAACGACCCCCAACCGACCCCCAGCCGTTCCATGTATTTAACTATTCCACAGCTAGCTCACCTGATTCAACTTGTCGACTTAATCGTCAAGCCCTTCACTAGGTCAATCAGGTGAGATAGTTCAGGGAAAACAACTAAATCGTGAAAACGTCTGGAGGTCCCAAGGAGAGGTCAGAGAACCCCTGGAATAGAGAGAGAACAGACGGACCTACAGACCAGTCCTGGTGGGTGGCAGCCTTCATCTGGAACTTCTCAGCCAGGTGGTTGAGACGCTCCAGCCTCCTGGTCTCACTCATCAGCCACCCTCAAGCCCTTCTCTGCCTGCTCCAGGCCCGTCCACGCACTGGTGATGTCCTACCACACACACACAGACACACACACACACACACACACACACACACACACACACACAGACACACACACACAGACACACACACAACACACACACACACAAGAACACACACACACACACACACACACACACACACACACACACACACACACACACACACACACACACACACACACACACACACACACACACACACACAGCAGACACACACACACACACACAGGATACAGTATAACAATACAGTAAGAACCTCCTCCTAGCCGTTCTCTACCTTCTCAGGTCTGTCCATGGCGGTGTCCTGGGAAACACAGGGGTTGGAAGATACAGGACGTGGCTATACTTCACCAGGGAACTGTCTTTTTTGGGGTTAAAGATTACAGACATTGTAAAAAACTGTGGAGGGTAAACGTAGTCTCACAATGCCATCCTTCCAAGGGACGTTGATCACGCAGCTAATATAAACGTAGTCTCACAATGCCATCCTTCCAAGGGACGTTGATCACTCAGCTAATAATCAAGGCTAGGGTCAACTATACAGTGCATTCGGAAAGTATTCAGACCCCTTGACTTTTCTCACATTTTGTTACTTTACAGCCTTATTGTAAAATGGATTAAATTGTTTTTTTTTTCCTACACACAATACCCCATAATGACAAAGCAAAAACAGGTTTTTAGAACTTTTGCAAATTTATAAAAAATTAAAAACTGAAATATTACATTTACATCAGTATTCAGCCCGTTTCCTCAGTACTTTGTTGAAGCACCTTTGGCAGCCGATTACAGCCTCAAGTCTTCTTGGGTATGATGTAGTTGGGGAGTTTCTCCCATTCTTCTCTGCAGATCCTCTCAAGCTCTGTCAGGTTGGATGGGGAGAGTTGCTGCACAGTTATTTTCACGCTCTCCAGAGATGTTCGATCGGGTTCAAGTCCGGGCTCTGGCTGGGCCACTCAAGGACATTCAGAGACTCGTCCCGAAGCCACTCCTGCGTTGTCTTGGCTGTGTGGTTAGGGTCGTTGTCCTGTTGGAAGGTGAACCTTCACCCCAGTCTGAGGTCCTGAGCGCTCTGGAGCAGGTTTACATCAAGGATCTCTCTGTACTTTGCTCCGTTCATCTTTCCCTCGATCCTGACTAGTCTCCCAGTCCCTGCTGCTGAAAAACATCCCCACAGCATGATGCTGTCACCACCATGCTGCACCGTAGGGATGGTGCCAGGTTTCCTCCAGACGTGATGCTTGGCATTCAGGCCAAAGAGTTCAATCTTGGTCCATCAGATCAGAGAATCTTGTTTCTCATGGTCTGAGAGTCTTTAGGTGCCTTTTGGCAAACTCCAAGCGGGATGTCATGTGCCTTTTTACTGAGGAGTGGCTTCCGTCTGGCCACTCTACCATAAAGGCCTGATTGATGGAGTGCTGCAGAGATGGTTGTCCTTCTGGAAGGTTCTCCCATCTCCACAGAGGAACTCTGGAGCTCTGTCAGAGT
>NW_025534270.1:210000-237515 GCF_020615455.1 Coregonus clupeaformis
TTTTTAGATGTGTAAGTTTTGGATAACACATTTTAATATTTCAGACAGGAACAAGGGATCCCATGTTAAAATATTCAACAGTAATTCATTGTGTGAGAACCTACTTACAGTAAATGGTATATTAGTGGTAATTAAGCATACGGGACCAATAATATAGTAAAACACACATACAAATCTTACCGCTCTGCTCCAGCAAAAGCATGGTAGAAGCAGGAGACATAGGTATGATAGCTCTCTCATCAGGCTTAGGGGTGTTGATGATGTCTGGAGTGGAGGGGGGTAAATGTGGGAGAAAAGAACAGAGAAGGGGGAGCTCTGAGATGCGTATACACTGATTTTTAAGCAACAGATAAATAAACTGAGGACTGGGGAGTGGGTAAAACAAAAGGAGAGCCTTGAGCCAAGAGGGAGAGAGTGGAAGCAGGATATATAGCATCCAGAGAGAGAGAGAGAGAGAGACAGAGAGAGAGAGAGAGAGAGAGAGAGAGAGAGAGAGAGAGAGAGAGAGAGAGAGAGAGAGAGAGAGAGAGAGAGAGAGAGAGAGAGAGAGAGAGAGAGACAGAGAGAGAGAGAGAGCTGCATGTTAATGAGAGAGAGAGAGAGAGAGAGAGAGGAGAGTACATGTTAAAGAGAGAGAGAGAGAGAGAGAGAGAGAGAGTACATGTTAATGATAGAGAGAGAGAGAGAGAGAGAGAGAGAGAGAGAGTAATGTTAATGAGTAGAGAGAGAGAGAGAGAGAGAGAGAGAGAGAGAGCTACATGTTAATGATAGAGAGAGAGAGAGAGAGAGAGAGAGAGAGAGAGAGAGAGAGAGAGAGAGAGAGCTAGCAGCAGCAGTACAGAACCATCACAGACTGGGCATTAGATGGCACATTCTCACTGGTGGATGAGCCATTATTAAAGGGGGAAATAACCAAATCTAATTTGATAACTAAAAGAAAGTATTTGATGTGATTTAAGCGTTTATCAAGTAGAACAATTGTAATTTCGAGAGTGAAAAACAAAACAAAAATAAAACCAGGAAAAATTTACTAAGAAAACATAATTTGGGAAAATATAAAACATAATTTGGGGGGTAAAAATCAGAGATTTTTTAGGGCCCCCTTAGAGTTGTTTATGAACCCTTATTTGACCAGGTATATTGACAGAACACATACTGCACTGCTTTCTCTTCTCCACTAAGGAGTTTCCTGGTGGGAAAAAGTAGTAGTCGCGTAAATGATTTTTTAAAAGTAGTGTCACGCTAGAAAAGGTTGGAGGCCCCTGATCTAGAATATTTACCTTAGCCCAACATTTGGGGATGTCAGGCATTTCTCTGCCACTAAAGGCAGGTTAGATTACCCAGAGGGTATCTGTATGGAATAGAGGTAAAATAAATAACAGACATGGAAAGATACTGTATAAATATATAAAATATTATATACTGTATTCAACACATCATCAATGTAAAATGTAAAAAATGTAATTAATCATACTACTACATGCAACACAATATGGGCTAGTAAATGTAACAGTTTCAACATTCAACATGGCAATCCAGGGGGGACATACAATACATTAGTAGGCTTTAGCCTTGGTCCTACACACTGTGCCTTAATGTCCCAGATGTTATCAACCAGGGTTAATGTCCAGATGTTATCAACCAGGTGTTTTAATCAGATGTTATCAACCAGGTGTTTTAATGTCCAGATGTATAACCAGGTGTTTTAATGTAGATGTTATCAACCAGGTGTTTTAATGTCCCAGATGTTATCAAACAGGTGTTCTTAATGTCAGATGTTATCAACCAGGTGTTTTAATGTCAGATGTTATAACCAGGTGTTTTAATGTCAGATGTTATCAACCAGGTGTTCTTAATGTCCAGATGTAATCAACCAGGTGTTTTAATGTCCAGATGTTATCAACCAGGTGTATAGCTCGGTTTATACAGTCGTTGTGGCTCGGTTTAAAAATCATCAATTTGTAAAAATAACAAATCAAGGAATGTCCCGCAACCCACCAGGAAACTTTGGCACCCACCTGTGGGCTAGTGTCTATGTGCGACAGGGATTGCTCAGCAGGTCAAGGCTAACCCTTTGGCATGGGCAGGCCCAGCTCTGGTATGGGCCAGCCCGTTCTGCATGGGCCAGCGTGGCATGGGCTAGCCCGTTCTGGCATGCGGCTAACAGTTGGTATGGGAGCTTCGCATGGGCTAACCTGGTTGGATGGGCAGCCTGTCCGGATGGAGCCCCCTGTATGGGCCAGCCCTGTTCTGGCATGGGCAGCCCAGCCTGGAATGGGCCAGCCCTGTTCTGGATGGGCTAACCCCAGTCTGGTATGGGCTAACCCTGTTCTGGAATGGGAGCCCTGTTTGGTATGGGCTAACCCTGTTCTGATATGGGCTAGCCCTGTCTCTGCACAGCAGTGTCAAGGCTATGCTGAGGGCCTGGGATAATGTTACAGCACTGAGACACAGACCACAGGCATGTAGACATCTAATGCTAAAACCACACACTCGAAAGGTCACAAGTCAGGATGACCTGGAGACAGTTAAGCCAAGAAGAGCCCCTAAAGCCTAGGACCTAAGTAGTTGACTGTAGCTAGCCCCAGGCTACAGTATGAGTGTAGCCGAAAGTATCTCCTCCAGGCTGGACGGATAGAGTTGGGGTAAGGGAGGACAGGAATGGAGGAATGATGCCCACACTAGAAGGCTTTTGCTGGCCGTGTAAATGTTACATTTAGCAGATTGCTCTTATCCATTGTGACTTACAGAGGCAATTAGGGTTAAGTGCCTTGCTCAAGAGCACACCGGCAGGTTTTTCACCTAGTGGCTCGGGGATTCAAACCAGCGAACTTAGGATTATGGCACAACGTTTAATGTGGATAAGATGGCGGATAGTGCATGTGTTTTATGTATGTCTGTAAATGTTGTAAATAGCCTGTAAATACCCAATTTTTCGGAATATTTCCAAGACTTTTCATCCTTCTACAAGATATACTTTTCCTGCAACCCGCCTCACTCAATGTGGAAGGATTCTATTATTGACTTGCCCTTATCTAGAATCTAGAACCTCCAGTTGAAACTAGCTAGCCAGCTAACTAGCTACTTGCTATTTGCTATTAGCCACAGCTAGGGTACCCAGAACATTGGATTTTTTTCACGGGATTAATTTTAATACTGGAATTAATACGGATATTCGGCCAGTCTGCACAGCCGTATCGACCCAGAACATATCAGTTTTCCACGAATCACTGAATCACTGGACCTTTAACTCCGGATTCATCGCTACCAGCTAGCTACAACAAAACGGACGCTGTGGTCTGGCTAATATCTGAGCAGGCCCATCGCCCATCTCCCCGGCTATCTACCCCTGTAACCGGATGGACCACCTAGTGTTGACACGGAGCCCGCCGATCCTACACGACGGTCTGCCGACGAATGCGATGCGGTTACGAGTTAACCACGAAGATATCTAACCCGCCGCTAGCACACGCCAGGCTTTACACCAGTTTACACCGGACCTTATGATAACTCACTATACAGCTGATGTTGCTGGACTGTTTTAGACTAGATCCTGTTATGTTTAGCATCAGCCCAAACATGGTTAGTATTGTGTTTGGGTATTTTAATTTTTACTATATCACTGTAGACCCCCAGCCTAGCTAAACCTGCCCTAGATAGCTCTTGCTCCCCCCCAAACTGGAGACCCGACTCAATTGATGCCTCCAGCGATGCTATCTCTTTCATTGTTACCCAACGCTAGGTTACTCACTTAATATTTCATATCCTTGTCCGTAATAATGCCCTGAATCTTTTCTATAACACCCGGAAATCTGCCCCCTTTATTCTATGTACCCAACGCACTAGAAGACAGTTCTTAAAGCTTAGCCGATCCTTATTCTAGTCCCCCTCTGTTTCTGGTGATGTAGAGGCTAACCCAGGCCCTGCAGCTCAGTATCACTCCACTCCCAGCGCGATCATTTGATGACTTATGTAATCACAAAAGTCTTGGTTTTTGCACATAAATATCAGAAGTTATTCCTAAGTTTGAGTTATATTGGTTAGCACACTGCCAACCCGATGTTTAGCAGTGTTGAATCCTGGCTCAGGAAGGCCACCAAAAATCGAAATTTCCATCCCCAACTATAACATTTTCCGCCAGATAGAACTGCCAAAGGGGGTGGAGTTGAATAGTAGAGATAGTGCAGAGCTCTATCATACTATCAGGTCTGTGCCCAAACAGTTTGACTCTAGTTCTAAAAATCCACCTTTTCAGAAATAAGTCTCTCACTGTTGCCGTGCTACAGACCCCCTCAGCCCCCCAGCTGTGCCCCTGGACACCATATGTGAATTGATTGCCCCCCATTTATCCTCAGAGTTTGTACTGCTTGGAGACCTAAATTGGGATATGCTTAATACCCCAGCCATCCTACAATCCAAGCAAGATGCCCTCAACCTCACGCAAATTATCAACGAACCTACCAGGTACAACCCTAAACTCCGAAAACATGGGTACCTCATAGATATATTGACTAACATACCCCCTAAATACACCTAGCTGTCCTCAACCAGGATCTCAGCGATCACTGTAAAGGGGTAAAATCACCCTCATCACTGTCAAACGCCCCTAAAACACTTTAGCGAGGAGGCCTTCCTAATTGACCTGGCCCAGGTATCCTGGATGGATATAGATCTCATTCCGTCAGTAGAGGATGCCTGGTTGTTCCTTAAAAGTAATGGCCTCAATCTTAAATAAACATGCCCATTCAAAAAATACAGAACTAAGAACCGATATAGCCCCTGGTTCTCCTCAGACTTGACTGCCCTTGACCAGCACAAAAACATCCTGTGGCGCACAGCATTAGCATCAAATAGCCCCGCGATATGCAACTTTTCAGGGAAGTTAGGAACCAATATACACAAGAGTCAGGAAAGCAAAGGCTAACTAAACAGAAATTTGCATCCTGTAGCACTAACTCCAAAAAGTTTTGGGACACTGTAAAGTCATGGAGAATAAGAGCACTCCCTCCCAGCTGCCCACTGCACTGAGGCTAGGGAAACACATCACCACCGATAAATCTACAATAATCGAGAATTTCAACAAGCATTTTGCTACAGCTGGCCAGTGCTTTCCATCTGGCTACCACTAACCCGGCCACCAACTCTGCAACCTCTGCTGGAACTTGCCCATGCTCCCGCTTCCCTTCACACAAATTCAGACAGCTTGATGTTTGAAAGGTGCAAAATCTGGACCCTAAAATCATGGGAGACAATTGGACCTTTTCAAAAAACTGAAATTGTGCTACCCCTATTACTAGTGTTAACCTCTCTTCATAACGAGATCCCCAGAGATTGAAAGCTGGCCGCTATCAAGGGGGTGAACTAGATCCAATTTGCTACAGACCATATCATTGCCGTGAAAATCAAAGCCAATTAAAAACAGATATAACTCGAATACCACCGCACCCTCCGCTATGCAACTCCGGGTTCGAGCTGGTCACGGTGAACTTCAGCACGCTCAAGGTCCTAAACGATATTATAAACCGCGATTGATAATAGACAGTACTGTGCAGCGTTCATCGACGCCAAGGCCGATCGTCAACCACGCATTCATTGGCAGACTAAATAGCCGTTTCTCAAATGACTGCCTCGCCGGGTTCACCAACTACTTCTCAGATAGAGTTCAGTGTGTCAAATCGGAGAGCGTGTCTGGACCATGGCAGTCCCTATGGGGGTGCCACAGGTTCAACTGGCCGGACACCCCGTGTATATCAATGATGTCGATCCTGCTGCTGGAGACTCTCAGATCCACTTCTACGCAGACGAACATTTTGTATAATCGGCCTTTCATTGGACACTGTGTTAACAAACCCAAACGAGCTTCAATGCCATACAACAACCCAGTAGCCCAACGCTTTAAAACTAGTAAAACTAAATGCATGCTAAAACGGGATGCACCCGAAGAATCACACTGAGTGATAGAGTATGTGGACAACTACAAATACTAGGTGTGGTTAGACTTAAACTCAACCTCAGACTCACATAAAGAATCTCCAATCCAAAGTTAAATCTAGAATGGCTTTCCTATTTCGGAACAAAGCCTCCTTCACTCATGTTGACAAACATGCCCTCGTAAACTGACTATCCTAGATCCCTGACTTCGCGATGTCATTTTTACAAAACAGCCTCCAACACTACTCAGCAAATTGGATGTAGCCTATCACAGTGCCATCCGTTTTGTCTAAAGCCCCATACACTACCACCACTGGAGTAGGGGAAAGGGCAAACCCACGGCTGAGGCATTAAAATCATAGCAAATCCATATTTAGCTCATTGGTACATAGGAGCACCCACCCGTAGTCAGCGAATATATTCACTGGTATTCCCAAAGCCAACACCTTTTAGCCGCCATTCCTTCCAGGTCTCTGCTGCCAATGACTGGAACGAATTGCAAAAATCTCTGAAGCTGGAGACTCTTATCTCCCCAATAATTTAAGCACTCAGTTGTCAGGAGGACTCCTTACTGATCACTGCACCTGTACACAGCCCATCTGAAATTAGCCCACCAACTAGCCCATCCATATTGTTATTTATTTTGCTCTTTTGCACCCCAGTATTCTATTTGACATAATCTAATCTAGCATTCCAGTGCATTAATACTATTGTAATTATTCTGCACTATAGCCTATTTATTGCCTTACTCCATAACTCTGCTACATTTGCACACACTGTATATATATTTTCTGTTGTATTTCTGACTTTATGTTTTTTAACCATATGGAACCCTCTCGTGTTGTTTTTTATTGCACTACTTTGCTTTATCTTGGCCAGGTCGGAGCTGTAAATGAGAACCTGTTCTCAACTGGCTTACCTGGTTAAATAAAGGTGAAATAAAAAATAAAAAAAACTGCTAGGCTAGCTCGCCCTGATTAACTAGGGTCCTAGCTGCAGTTGGATTAGTCGTCTCCAGCGCCGGACAGAAGGAGCACCTCTCCCTCCGTTGTCTTCGGCCCCCAGAGAAAGAAAGACATTACTGGTGGAATGAAAAATATTTTTTCTCCCATTACAGGTCAATAGAGAAGTGGGATCAAGAAAGCAAAAAGATTTACCTACAGAAAACAATGTTTAAATGTAACTTAGATTTTATGTAGCGCAGATAAAATGGATCTCGATTTCATTTGTTTACTTCTATAACGTCATATAGTATCTGTTTATCATATAGTTTATTGTATATCCTTTGACCAGGAATCATGAAGTAAACAGGATTGACCAGTGAATTTATGAAGTAAACAGGACTTGACCAGTGAATTCTATGAAGTAAACAGGATCTTGACAGTGAATCTCTATGAAGTAAACAGGACTCTTGACCAGTGAATCTCTAAAGTAAACAGGAGGGGTAGTATGGTGGGTGGTGGCTGCATCTCCCATCATGCACTCAGCCAGGTCAGGACCAGATAGGCCTGGAGTGGTGTTGTGTATATACATGACAATGAGTACAAGAGTGGCTGAAGGGCACTGCAGCCAGTCCTAGACCAGCATGCATTGGGGCTCAGGCCACACCAAACAGAGACCTTGCTGAGCTTGGGAGTGATGAGGCAGGAGGGTGTTGTGTATAGGGCACACAACGCAAGGGGCCTTCCAGCTTCAGAACCAGGATAATAATATACGGGGGAGACATAATAGCAATAAAAACGAAAACTAAGTAAGGAAATACATGACTTCCTATAAAGCTTTGTGGATGGTAGACTGATAGGTGCAAGTGTGTGATAGATGATTTGTTGCACAGAATGATATGGAGAGGATAATTAAATGGTAGAGGAAATTAACATGGCAGGTAGGATAATTAACATGGTAGGTTAGGATAATTAAATGCAGGTTAGGATAATTAACATGGCAGGTTAGGATAATTAACATAGAGGTTAGGATAATTAAATGGAAGGTTAGGATAACTAACATGGCAGGTAGGATAATTAAATGGAGGTAGGATAATTAACATGGCAGGTTAGGATAATTAAATGGCAAGACAATTAACATGGCAGGTAGGATAATTAAATGGCAGGTTAGGATAATAACATGGCAGGTTAATAAAAAGGCAGGATAGGATAATTAACATGGCAGGTTAGGATAATTAATATGGAGGGAGGATAATTTAACATGGCAGGTTAGGATAATTAAATGGCAGGTGAGGATAATTAACATAGTAGGTTAGGATAATTAAATGAGGTTAGGGTGAATTAACATAGCAGGTTAGGAGAATGAGATTAAGTTAGGAAAGGGTTAGTTAAAACGCTACAGTGTAACAACTGTTGTCCCCGTCGCGACACTAGAGGGGAGCTGTAGGGAATATTGGCCACAATGGTAGAAACGGAATCAAACCACTAGACAGAGCTGTAGGCCTACATAGCACAATGGAGAAAGGAATAAACCATCTGACGACAAATATAGTAAAGGGTACAAGCTTTTAATAGGTGTCTTGCTGCAGAACTAATAAATGGATGGTTGTGATTTCAACGAATAAACACAGATCAGCTGGGAAGAGGCTTACAGCAGTTAAAGGCCCAATGCAGCTGTTTTTATATCAATATCAAATCATTTCTGGGTAACAATTAAGAACCTTAGTGTAAAGTTTTCCATTAAAATTGACAAAAATAGCTTTTTTAGCAAAAAACATTTCTCAAAGAACTTTGCTAGGATCTTGGGAGTGGTTTGAGGGAGGAGGGGAGAACTGAAAACACTGTTATTGGTAGCTAGGTTGGAAACCTTGTATTGGTTATTAATAACCCCTTACCACCTGGTGATGTCACCAGGCAAGCCGAGACTACCGACCCCATGCAAACCCGCTGATTAGAAGGTTCTGTGTAGATTGAATTTCAACCAGAAACATAGGAAAAACAAATAACACGATAAATGTTTTCACACTTGTGTTGGTGCTAGTTATCAGCTAAATAGATACAAAAACAAGGAAAAAAATGTTGATGCACTGGGCTATCAGATTTAATCACAACCAATGAATGGAAAAGCAGAGTGGTCTATTTAAAGCCCTGATTTAAATGGGGAAGTAAGATAGGAGGTGGGTTGCTGATAAAGGCGAATTAAATGCAGCCCCCCTCCCCTCCCTCTCTTAATGACCTCTCTCTCTTCTCTCTATAAATGTAGCCCCTCCTCCCCCCTCTTTAACAGTAGCTCTCCTCTCCTCTCTCTCTCTCTCTCCTCTCTGTCCTCTCTAAAATGAAGCCCTCCCTCTCTCTCCCCCGCCGCTCTCCTCTCTCGCTTGAATCCAAAAAATGGATACCTGACATGGAAGTCGGAATTGACATTCCTGTAGGGATTGACATAGAAGAATTAGCAGAGGTATACAGGAGAGAACATTGGATGTTTATTGTGACAACCATAATCCCTGGCCCATCAAACCTCCAAAGGCCCATGTCACTGTGCTCTATGTAATCAGACTCAGTGGTAGAGCATGGGCTTGAACGCCAGAGGGGATTCCCACGGGGAGGGGGAAGTATGAAAAATGTAACTCACTAACTGTAAGTCGCTCGGGATAAGAGCGTCGCATAAATGACTAAAAATGTAATCTATGATAGCCACATTCATTAGGACGCCCGGACACAGACTGGTTGACTAACAAGCACTTTTAATGGAGAATCTGTCGTTGATGATTTTAGTCAAGACTAGTCTGAAATCTGGGTCCAGGAAACTGACCTGATGTGTTTAATATTAACTCTGTTATGAATAGAACCTACAGTCAATAGGATTGTCGGTAGTGGTTTTCCTCATCAATAACATAAACAGCTAACCTTCCACAGAGATGAATAAATCACTATACATAAAAAACTACATGACTATATTAGTAATTCACGGAGAGACAAAATAATAATAAACAAACAATACTATATTAGAACCTTAGGAGATGAAAATATATAATAAATATAACTAATGATATATTAGCTAACCTTCCACGGAGATGAATATAATCACTATACATAACACTATAACTCCATGACTATATTAGCTAACCTTCCACGGAGATGACATGCTAATCACTATACATAACACTATAAAATGATATATAGAACCCTCCACGGAGATGACAGACTAATCAATACATAACAAAACTCATGACTATATTAGCTAACCTCCAGGAGATGACATGCTAATCACTATAATAAAAAAATGATATATTAGCTAACCTTCCAGAGATGAATGCAATCAAAAAACACAAATCCATGAATATAGTAACCTTCCACGGAGATGACATGCAATCACTATACATAACACATAATAGATGATATAAGTAACCTTCCACGGAGATGAATGCAATCACTATACATAACACTATAACTCATGACTATATTAGATAACCTTCCACGGAGATGACATGCTAATCACTATACATAACACTACAACTACATGACTATATTAGCTAACCTTCACGAGAGATTAAAACTAATCACTATACATAACTATAACTCATGACTATATTAGTAACTTCACGGAGATGACATACAATCATATACATAACAATAACAATGACCATATTAGCTAACCTTCCACGGAGATGAATGTAATCACAACATAACACTATAACTCATGACTATATTACAACAGGAGATGAATGCAATCACTATAATAACAATAACTCATGACTAGTATTAGCTAACCTTCCATGGAGATGATATAAATACTATACATAACATAAACTACATGACTATAAGAATCACAGAGATGAAAAATATATACATAAACTATAATACATGACAAATACAATTCACGGAGATGAATGTAATATATAATAAACTAAAACAGATATATAGAATTCACGGAGATGACATGCTAATCACTATACATAAACATAACAATGAATATTAGTAACCTTCCATGGAGATGACATACTAATCACTATACATAACACTACAACTACATGACTATATTAGCTAACCTCTCCACAGAGATGACATATAATCACTATACATAACACTATAACTACATGACTATATTAGCTAACCTTCACAGAGATGACATACATATAATCACATACATAACATATAACTAAGACTAATTAGCTAACCTTCCATGGAGATTGATATGCTAATAATAATAAAATAACTCATGACTATATTAGCTAATCAAGGAGATGAGACATGCTAATCACTATACATATACACTATAATCCATGACTATATTAGCTAACCTTCCACGGAGAATGACATGCTAATCACTATAATAACACATAATAATGATTATATTAGAACTTCACGGAGATGACATGCAAACCAAATAACACATAACTAATGATATATTAGCGAACCTTCGACTCGGAGATGAATGAATAATACAAACACTATAAGCAGGATATATTAGTAACCCTCAGAGATGACATACTAATCACATAATAACACTATAACTACATGACTATATTAGCGAACCTTCACGGAGATGACATGTAATACTATACATAACACTATAACTACAGACTATATTAGTAACCCTCCAGGAGATGAATAAATAATACATAACACTATAACTACATGACTATATTAGTAACCTCACGGAGATGAATAAATCAATATAATAACACTATAATACATGACTATATTAGTAACTTCCAGGAGATGACATGCTAATCACTATACATAACACTATAACTCCATGACTATATTAGCTAACCTTCCACGGAGATGACATATAATCACTATACATAACATATAATAGATGACTAATTAGTAACCTCCACGGAGATGAATGAATCATATAAAACAAAATGCAGAATATAGAATCCACGAGATGACATACTAATCACCTATACATAACACTACAACTACATGACTATATTAGCTAACCTTCCACGAGATGACATGCAATCACTATACATAACACATAACAATGACTATATTAGCTAACCTTCCACGGAGATGACATACTAATCACTATACATAACACTATACTTACATGATATATAGTAACCTCCACGGAGATGACATGCTAATCACTATACATAACACTATAACTACATGACTATATTAGATAACCTTCCAGGAGATGAATATGCTAATCACTATACATAACACTATAACTACATGACTATATTAGCTAACCTTCCACGGAGATGACATACTAATCACTATACATAACTATAACTAATGACTATATTAGTAACCTTCCAGGAGATGACATGCTAATCACTATACATAACACTATAATCATGACTATATTAGCTAACCTTCCATAGAGATGACATACTAATCACTATAATAACACTATAATAATGACTATATTAGCTAACTTCACGGAGATGACATAAATCAATACATAACACTATAACTACATGACTATATTAGCTAACCTTCCACGGAGATGACATGCTAATCACTATACATAACAATAACTGCATGAAAATTAGTAACCTCCACGGAGATGAATAAATAATATACATAACACTATAACTACATGACTATATTAGCTAACCTTCCACAGAGATGACATATAATCACTATACATAACACTATAACTACATGACAATTAGTAACCCAAGATGAATAATAATACATAAATATAACTCATGACTATATTAGCTAACCTTCCACGGAGATGACATGCTAATCACTATACATAACACAAATTCATGACTATATTAGCTAACCCCTCCACGGAGATGACATGCTAATCACTATACATAACACTAAACTCCATGACTATATTAGCTAACCTTCCACGGAGATGACATGCTAATCACTATACATAACACTATAACTCCATGACTATATTAGCTAACCCTTCCACGGAGATGACATGCTAATCATATACATAACACTATAACTCATGACTATATTAGCTAACCCTCCACGGAGATGACATAAATCACTATACATAACACTATAACTACATGACTATATTAGCTAACCTTCAGGAGATGACATATAATCACTATACATAACACTATAACTAATGATATATTAGTAACCCAGGAGATGAATAAATACATACATAACACTCATAACTCATGACTATATTAGCTAACCTTAGGAGATGACATAAATCACTATACATAACACTATAACTACATGATATATTAGCTAACCTTCCACGAGATGACATACTAATCACATACATAACACTATAACTACATGACTATATTAGCTAACCTCCACGGAGATGAAAATGCTAATCACTATACATAACACTATAACTACATGACTATATTAGCTAACCTTCCACGGAGATGACATGCTAATCACTTATACATAACACTATAACTACATGACTATATTAGCTAACCTTCCACGGAGATGACATGTAATCACTATAATAACACTATAACTACATGACTATATTAGCTAACCTTAATGGAGACGACATATAATCACTATACATAACACATAACTCATGACTATAGTTAGATAACCTTCAGAGATGACATGCTAATAATAATAACACTATAATACATGACTATATTAGTAACCCTCCACGGAGATGACATATAATCACTATACATAACACTATAACTACATGACTATATTAGCTAACCTTCCACGGAGATGACATGCTAACTCCCTATAATAACACTATAACTACAGGACTATATTAGCTAACCTTCCACAGAATGAATGTAATCACTATACATAACACTATAACTACATGACTATATAGCTAACCTTCCACGGAGATGACATACAATCACATACAGTAACACTATAACTACATGACTATATTAGCTAACCTTCCACGGAGATGACATATAATATAAATAACACTATAACTAATGATATATTAGCTAACCTTCCAGAGATGACATAAATCACTATAGAGAACATATAACTACATGACTATATTAGCTAACCTTCAGAGATGACATGCTAATCACTATACATAACACTATAACTCCATGACTAATTAGCTAAACGAGATGAAAAATACATACATAAAATAACTACATGACTATATTAGCTAACCTTCCACGGAGATGACATGTAATCCTATACATAACACTATAACTACATGACTATATTAGCTAACCCCCACAGAGACTGACATGCTAATCACTATACATAACACTATAACTACATGACTATATTAGCTAACCTTCACGGAGATGAATACTAATCACATACATAACACTATAACTACATGACTATATTAGCTAACCTTCACGGAGATGAATAAATAAAATAACACTATAACTACATGACTATATTAGCTAACCCTCCACGGAGATGACATAAATCACTATACATAACACTATAACTAATGACTATATTAGCCAACCTTCCACGGAGATGACATATAATCACTATACATAACACTATAACTCATGACTATATTAGCTAACCTTCAGGAGATGACATGCTAATACTATACATAACACTATAATCCATGATATATTAGCTAACCTTCACGGAGATGACATACAATCAATACATAACACATAACTAATGACTATATTAGCTAACCTTCCACGGAGATGACATGCAATCACTATACATAACACTATAACTACATGACTATATTAGCTAACCTTCCACGGAGATTGAATGCTAATCACTATACATAACACCTATAACTACATGACTATATTAGCTAACTAGGAGATGAATAAATACATAATAACACAAAAAAAATTAGTAACCCAAGGAGATGAATGCTAATCACTTATACATAACACTATAACTCCATGACTATATTAGCTAACCCTTCCACTGAGATGAGAAAATACAAATAACACTATAACTACATGACTATATTAGCTAACCTTTCCACGGAGATGAGCATGCTAATCACTATACATAACACTATAATAATGATTATATTAGCTAACCTTCCACGGAGATGACATGCTAATCACTATACATAACACTATAACAGATGACTATATTAGCTAACCTTCCACGGAGATGACATACTAATCACTATACATAACACTATAACTACATGACTATATTAGCTAACCTTCCACGGAGATGAAAATCACTATACATAACACTAAACTAATGACTATATTAGCTAACTCCACGGAGATGAATGCTAATCACTATACATAACATATAACTACATGACTATATTAGCTAACCTTCCACGGAGATGACATGATAATCACTATACATAACACTATAACTACATGACTGCTCCCGAGTAGCGCAGCGGTTAAAGCAGGGTAAGGCAGCGGTGAAGGCAGGGTCAAGAGGGAAGGAGGTCAAGGCAGGAAGCAGCGGCAAGGCAGCGGTCAAGGCAGCGAGGGGTAAAGGCAGGGCAGGGAGGAGGAGCGTCAAGGAGTCAAGGCAGGTAAGGCAGCGGTCAAGGAAGGGAACAGGGTAAGGAAGGGGTCAAGGCAGCGGTCAAGGCAGGCGGTCTAAGGCAGCGGTCAAGGCAGCGGGCAAGGAAGCGGCTCCAAGGTAGAGGTCTAAGGCACTGCATCTCAGGTGCTTGAGGAGTCACCACAGACCCCCTGGTTGATTCAGGCTGTATCACAACCGGACGTGATTGGGAGTCCATAGGGCAGCGCACACTATTGGCAGGTGAGGGGTTTGGCCGGGGTAGGCGTCATTGTAAATAAGAATTTTTGTTTTTAACTGACTTGCCTAGTTAAATAAAAGGTTAAAAAAATATATATATATATTAGCTAACCCTTCCAGGAGATATCTTGGATGGCGAAGCGCAGGATGATGGTCAGATCATCCCCAGAGTCATTTTAATGTTGCATCACGAATGCCTCTGCAGGAGAAACACAAAACAGCAAGTGGAATATATAGGCTAATCAACCAGGTTGTTTTTATTCCTACATTAAGTTTGGGGTAATTGGATGGTAAAAAATAATAGAATGTAAATAGCCAAAAAATATATATATATAGTATATAGGTATAAAATAGATGTTGGCTGTGGTGTTTTTGGTATTAAAGACGACAAAAAACTGCATGAAATATGTAGATTTATGTGGTACACTGTAGTATTTACAGTTAACATAGGAGAAATAAAAGAAAACTTTAGTATAACTCATAGTATTTACTGTACTGTTTTTTGCAGATTGTAGAATACTGTAGTGATTTATGAGTGTTTTTTGTGGATGTAGTGAATTATAATATAAGCTGTGGTGAAATAGAACTATAAAATCTTCAGCTGTGGTGAAATAGAATAAATATACTTCAGCTGTGGGTAGAAATAGAACTATAATATACCTCAGCTGTGGAGAAATAGAACTATAATATATTCATGGGAAATAGAACTACAATATAACTTCACTGTGTGAAATAGAACTATAATATACTTCAGCTGTGGTGAAAAGAACTATAATATACCTTAGTGTGGGAAATAGAAATAATATAAGGTGGTGAAATAGAAACTATAATAATCACGAGGTGAAATAGACCTATAAATACCTCAGCTGTGGTGAAATAGAAACTATACATATACCTTCAGCTGTGGTGAAATAGAATTAGTAATACACCTTACTGTAGTGAAATAGAACTATACATAAGTACCTTCAGCTGTGGTGAAAAGAACATAAATGTGGTGAAATAGAACTATAAATATACTTCAGATGTGGTGAAATAGAACTATAATATACTTCAGCTGTGGTGAAATAGAAAAAAGTGTGGTAAATAGAAACATAATAACTTAGCTGTGGTGAAATAGAACTATAATAACCTTCAGCTGTAGTGAAATAGAACTATAATATACCCTTCAGCGTGTGGTGAAATAGAACTATAATATGTGGTGAAATAGAACTATAATATATTCAGCTGTGGTGAAATAGAAAGTAATATATTCAGCGCGGTGAAATAGAACTATAATATACCAGGGGAAATAGAATATAATATACCTTCAGCTGAGGTGAAATAGAACTATAATATACTCACTGTGGTGAAATAGAACTATAAATACTCTCAGCTGTGGTGAAATAGAACTATAATTATACCCTTCATGTGCGAAATAGAAATAATAACTCAGCTGTGGAGAAATAGAAACTATAATATAACTTCAGCTGTGGTGGAATAGAACTATAATATTACCTTAGCTGTGGTGAAATAGAACTATAATAACCTTCAGCTCTAATGGGAGACCAGCTTGACTCCTTTGCTGGTGATGTACTCAGAGCTTTGTTGACTAGCTATCTTGTGGAAGGGGATCTTTCCTCTGTCTGGTTTGGGAAGTTTCACCTGGGGAAGAGGAGAGACATGTGGCTGTATTATTGAAGTTTTACCCGGGGAAGAGGAGACATGTGGTGCATTATTGAAGTCTTTCACCTAGGGGAAGAGGAGAGTCATGTTAATGTATTATGGAAGTTTTTCACTGAAGAGGAGAGATGTTGAATGTATTATTGAGTTTTCACCTGGGGAAGAGGAGACAAGTGTATTATTGAAGTTCACCGGGGAAGAGGAGACATTTAATGTATTATTGAAGTCTTTACCTGGGGAAGAGGAGACATGATAATGTATTATTGAAGTCTTTCACCTGGGGAAGAGGAGAATGTTAATGTATTATTGAAGTATTTAGCCTGGGGGAAGAGGAGGACATGTGGTTGTATTATTGAAGTTTTCACCTGGGGAAGAGAGGAGTCATGTGGTTGTATTATTGAAGTCTTTCAACTGGGGAAGAGGAGTACATGGCTGTATTATTGAAGTCTTTCACCTTGGGGAAGAGGAGACATGTTAATGTATTATTGAAGTCTTTCACCTGGGGAAGAGGAGTACGTGGTGTATTATTGTAAGTCTTTCATGGGGATGAGGAGACATGTTAATGTATTATTGAAGTTTTCACCTGGGGAAGAGGATAATGTGATGTATTATTGTAGTCTTTCGCCTGGGGAAGTAGGAGACATGTGACTGTATTATTGAAGTCTTTCACTCTGGGGAAGAGGAGACATGTGACTGTATTATTGAAGTCTTTACCTGGGGAAGAGGAGACATGTTAAGTATTATTGAAGTTTTTCACCTGGGGAAGATGGAGACATGTTAATATATATGGAATTTTTTACCTGGGAAGAGGAGACATGTGGTGTATTATTGAAGTCTTTTCACCTGGGGAAGAGGAGACATGTTAATGTATTATTGAAGTCTTTCACCTGGGGGAAGAGGAGAGACATGTTAAATATTGAAGTTTTACCTGGGGGAAGAGGTACAGGTTAATGTATTATTGAAGTTTTTACTGAGAAGAGGAGACATGTTAAGTAATTGAAGTTTACCTGGGGAAGAGGAGACATGTTAATGTATTATGAAGTTTTATGGGGAAGAAGAGACATGTTAATGTATTATTGAAGTTTTCACCTGGGGAAGAGGGAGACATGTTAATGTATTATTGAAGTCTTTTATGGGGAAGAGGGAGACATGTTAATGGATTATTGAAGTTTTCACCTGGGGAAGAGGAGACATGGTTAATGTATTAACGTATCAGACACACCCAAGAAGTAAACAGATCTACACACACACACACACAGGCACCGCACACACAGATCTAAACACACACCCACATACACGTACACACAGATCTACACACACACACCCACAGGAACGTACACACAGATCTAACACACAGGATGTGAGATGTACCAGAAATGACTTCAGCAGCAGCATGAGTTTGTAGTCGTCCTGAAGTCCTCCCGATGCTTTTCAATCCCAGTCCCAGCCTTCTCAGGTGGGAGTTGCACCAATGTAAAGGTTGGAGCACAACAGATGGTTGGGTAAACAACTAATCAATACAGGCTAGGGTAGTGTTGACCGTGTAGTTTTGAGGATACTCTGAAAACAAATATTGATGTTAACACTTTGCCATGTAGTATATGGGAAGGTTTGATTACTAGACAGCAGGCCGTTTATTAGCACCATGAATCAGTGGTTAGAGAGCATTATTAGTATCGGGTATTTAGCAGAGTTAAGAGATTTTACAGGAGCAATTAGGGTTAAGTGCTTGCTCAAGGGCACATGACAGATTTTTCAACTAGTGGTCGGGATTAGAAACAGCGACCTTCAGTTACTGGCACAACGCTCTAAACCACTAAGCTACCTGCCGCCCGGAGGGTGGGCTTTGAGGGGAAGAAAAGGGTTGGGGTTATCTTTATCATTCTCTGTATAAAGCAGGTGTTATAGCTATAGTTATAATAGAGGGCAGAGAGAGCAGTGTTTTTCTGTTATACTCCTGAGCGGGACATTGTGGTTTAAGGTGCTGCATCGCAGTATAACTGAGCTACCAGAGATCCTGGTTAAATGTCGCAGCGGCCGGCGACCGGGAAGACTCATGGGCGACAATTGCAGGTGTCAGGGTAGGGAGAGGAATGGTAGCAGGGATGTAGGCTCAGTTGATAGAGCATGGGATGTTTGCAACGCCAGGGTTGTGGGTTTGATTACAGGGGGCCAGTGTAAAAAAAATATGATATTGACTAACTGTAAGTCGCTCTGGATAAGAGCGCTCTGCTAAATGACTAAAATGTAAATGTATAGTTATAATAGAGGGGAGAGAGAGAAGTGTTTGTTATGTCGTATAGTTATAATAGAGGGTAGGCAGGTTTTCTGGAGCAGTGTGAGGCTGATTTAGATATCTGAAACGCAATAGGTATCATAACCCGTCAGGACTGGGCCAGGGCTGACAAGGTATTCTCCTGGCACCCGCCGTGTGTGAAAGATTCTCCCCCTGGCATCTCTCCTGCCTGTGTCCGCTGTACAGTGTATTTCACAAGGTGGTTGGATTTCAGCGCTGGCTGTAATTTATGAGTGTGATTGAGGGTTGTCATTGAAGGAACACATGTTCTCCTGGTTTGATGCGAATGGCCACTCTGCATGGGTGGTTGTTGGAGTTGACTATCATAAATTATTAATCAGTTGGGGAAAAAAAAAACAATTTTTAATCTTAATGAGGTACAGAACACATGTGGTTGTGGAAATGGAGAATGCTATATGACAAACATAATGATGAAATATAATATTTATATAAATATCAAAGAACTGAGGTTACATTAACGTGTAAAAAATGTTTGTTTATGGATTGTCAGAGCATTTATGTGGAGGGTGCAGTAACTAGTATCATTATCCTTATAGACCAGGACCTTCATAAATTATATATTTTCTTAGTACAAGAGAAACTACCAACTGTAAATACCTACTCAGTACTGGAATAGTTTAATTAAGAGTATTGACGATATAAAGTGCAGCAATAATAAAAATAAAATAAAAATCTGAGTGGCGCAGTGGTTAAGGCACTAATATGAAAGTGTAATTTGTGCCACTAGATCCTGGTTTAATTCAGGTTTTGACGCAGTGCGGACGGGAGACCATGGCGGCGAACGAAAGGCACAGTCCAGGGTAGGGAGGGAATGGCTGGCAGTGGGATGTAGCTCAGTTGATAGAGCATGGTGTTTGGTAAAGAGGTTGTGGGGATTTAAAGGCAGTGTATAAAAAAATATGTGATTCACTAACTGTAAGTGCTTCTGGATAGAGAGTGCTAAAATGTATTCATCAAAATCTGTCAGTTTAAGATAGAGATCTGTTTATTTTTGCATGGGTGCAGCTCAATCCACCGCATTCGGATGTATCCTATCTGTGGTGGAAGGTGGCTGAGCTTCAGCAAGTGTATAGACCAGGAGATATCCGAAAATCGGTTTTCACGAAAAACGCCCGTAGAGGCCGAACTGTTAAAGGCTACAAACAATATGACCCCTCTATGGGAAAGGGGAGATTCTCAAGTACATGTTTGAAACATGGTAAGGTAAGTGATGGTTGTGCCAACAAACAAAAGGGTTAAATATGTGTCCAAAAAACTAAAATATTTGGATCTTTCTATACTCATATAGGACAGACACTTCTAAAAAAAAACATTTTAGTCATTTAGCAGATAGTTATCAGAGCGACTTACAGTTAGTGAGTGCATAATTTTTTTCATACTGCCCCCGGGTGGGAAAACGAACCCACAACCCTTCTGGCATTGCAAACACCATGCTCTACCAACTGAGCAAGAGACTCACTTCAAAACCTTATTCCTCATGATTAATTTTTTTTACTGTCTGTTTTGCTATTTATGAATGTGTTATTCAATGTGTTTCATGGGCTATGGTAGTAAAAGGCCAAATTCAGTATTTTATAAAATTATATTTATTTTTTTTTGGGATACTACAGAGGGAAAAATTCTAAAATGAAATAGCTTAAACGATCCATGGTATGACCATCTTGAAACAATTCTATACAGTTAGCTTAGTAGAACCCCCCAATATACTGTACTGTATTTGATAGTCAAGTCATAGGAGTCAATGGTAGAACTATATCACCCCGGGTTGAATTGGGACTACGTCACTATGGGGGGCTTTCTGGACAGGAGTAGTGAGCCACCAGCGGCAGATTGAAGGCTTTCTGATATGAGTAGTGTTACGTGGGCAGACTGGGGGCTTTTGATAGGAGTAGAGACACCGTGGAACTGGGGGCTTTCTGATAGGAGTAGTGACACGTGGCAGACTGGGGGTTTGACAGGAGTAGTGACACCGAGGCAGACTGGGGGCTTTCTGATAGGGAGTAGTGATACCACAGAGACGGGGGCTTTCTGATAGGAGTAGTGACACCGTGGCAGACTGGGGGCTTTCTGATAGGAGTAGGAGGAGACGGGGGGCTTTCTGATAGGAGTAGTGACACGTGGAGAGGGGTTTCTGATAGGAGTAGTGACACGTGGGCAGACTGGGGGCTTTCTGATAGGAGTAGGACACCGTGGGCAGACTGGGGGCTTTTCTGACAGGAGTAGGAAAGGAGACTGGGGGTTTTCTGATAGGAGTAGTGACACCGTGGCAGACTGGGGGGATAGGAGAAGGAACCGGGAGCAGACTGGGGTTTTGATAGAGAGAAGTGAACCGAGGCAGATAGGGGGGTTGATAGAGTAGTGACACCGCGGCAGACTGGGGTTTTCTGATAGGAGTAGTGACACGTGGCAGACTGGGGGTTTTCTGATAGGAGTAGTGACACCGTGGCAGACTGGGGGGCTTTCTGATAGGAGTAGTGAAGGGAGACTGGGGGGTTTCTCTGATAGAGAAGTACACTGGGTGGCAGACTGGGGGGCTTTCTGATAGGAGTAGTGAAACTGCAGCAGATCTGGAGGCTTTCTGATAGGAGTAGTGATTAACCTCAGACTGGGGATAGGAGTAGGACACCGGAGCAGACTGGGGTTGGATAGGAGTAGTGAACCGTGCAGCAGACTGGGGGCTTTTGATAGGAGTGACACCGTAGGAGACTGGGGGCTTTCTGATAGGAGTAGGTGACACACCGTGGCAGACTGGGGGGCTTTTGATAGGGAGTAGTGACACCGTGGCAGACTGGGGGCTTTTGATAGGAGTAGTCACACCGTGCAGCAGATAGGGGGTAGGAGTAGTGACACCTGTGGAGACTGGGGGGCTAGGGGGAGTAGGAACTGTGGCAGACTGGGGGCTTTTTGATAGGAGTAGTACACGTGGCAGTGACTGGGGGTTTAAGGAGTAGTGGAGAGTGGCAGATGGGGGTTTGATAGGGAGTAGGTGACACCGTGGCAGATGGGGGCTTGATAGGGAGTAGGAACCGTGGCAGACTGGGGGTTTTCTTGATAGGAGAAGTACACCGTGGCAGACTGGGGGGCTTTCTGATAGGAGTAGTCACACCGTGGCAGACTGTCAAATTAAGGAATAATAACATAAACATAAAATAAAAGAGGAATAAATATATCAGAATGATGGTTGGGAAATGAATGGGAAGAATAAGACCCCCTGCAGTAAAACGTGTTCAAAATGACACCCCTAAACATCCTTCTTGCCTCCTGTGGTAACCGGAGTGATGGGTTCAGTTCTCAGAACCAGAGTGATGGGGTTAGTTCTAGAACCAGAGGGTGGGTTGGTTCTAGAACCAGAGTGATGGGTTAGTTCTAGAACCAGAGTATTCGGGTTAGTTCTAGAACTGGAGTGATGGGTTAGTTCTAGAACCAAGAGTGATGGGTTAGTTCTAGACCCGGAGTGATGGGTTAGTTCTAGAATCAGAGGTGATAGGTTAGTTCTAGAACCGGAGTGATGGGTTAGTTCTTGAACCAGAGTGATGGGTTAGTTCTAGAACCGGAGTGATGGGTTAGTTCTAGAACCAGAGGATGGGTTAGTTCTAGAACCAGAGTGATGGGTTAGTTCTAGAACCGGAGTGATGGGGTTAGTTCTAGAACCAGAGTGGGAGGGTTAGTTCTCAGAACCAGAGTGATGGGTTGGTTCTAGAACCAGAGTGATGGGTTAGTTCTGGAACCAGAGTGGTGGGTTAGTTCTCAGAACCAGAGTGATGGGTTAGTTCTAGAACCAGAGTGGTGGGTTGGTTCTAGAACCCAGAGTGATGGGTTGGTTCTAGAACCAGAGTGATGGGTTAGGCTTCTAGAACCAGAGTGATGGGTTAGTTCTAGAACCAGAGTGGGTGGGTTAGTTCCTAGAACCAGAGTGATGGGTTAGTTCTAGAACCAGAGGATGGGTTAGTTCTAGAACCAGAGTGATGGGTCAGTTCTAGATGGAGTTGCCGATGGGCGGTAAAGGGACTCAACGCTGTAAAACAGGAAATGAAGCAGTTCAGATTTAACTTGAGAGGGAGTCCATGTGCCTAGCTTGAGAGTCTGGTGAAGTTTAGAAAACTCCTTATTAAATATAATGTTTCCATCTCACTGTCTGTCACAGCCTGGTGCGTTCAGAGGTCCAACTGGACAACACCGTATTCATTCCAATATTGCTGTCTGTTATTGACGTCTAATGTATTATGCATCAAAGGTACAGTGATCCTAAACACAGTTAGTGCTGAGTAGGTGCACTCGGACTAATAGTGTCCCAAATGGTGCCCTATTCCCTATAATAGCGCAATTACGTTTGACCAGCCCCTGGTCACCATAGCGACTAGGGTGCCCCGGACACATATTGACTGGATGTTTGCTGGGACAAAAAGACAGACAGTCTGCTAGAACTATCAGTCTATAAAAAAGACAGTCTGCCAGAACTATCAGTCTATAAAGACAGTCTGCCAGAACTATCAGTCTATAAAAGACAGTCTGCCAGAACTATCAGTCTATAAAAAGACAGTCTGCCAGAACTATCAGTCTATAAAAAGACAGTCTGCCAGAACTATCAGTCTATAAAAAGACAGTCTTGCCAGAACTATCAGTCTATAAAAAGACAGTCTGCAGAACTATCAGTCATATAAAAAAGACAGTCTGCCAGAACTATCAGTCTATAAAAAGAACCAGTCTGCCAGAACATCAGTCTATAAAAAAAGACAGTCTGCCAGAACTATCAGTCTATATTGACAGAGCCCCAGATCCTGGAATACCATGACCTGGTAATGGGGCCGTGCTATCTCCATGGTTGAAGTCCTCCAGGGGGTTGAACGTTTCTGCTCCCTGTGATCACTGCTACATTATTGTCTCCGTCTGGCAGGGGACCATGGGCAGGGGAAGGAAGCCCTGCCGTTCATGTTTGATGATAGTCGTGAGGCCGGGCTTCGCACCGGGAGACCACAATGGGGCTGCGTACAAGTGGCCCCAGCAAGGTCGTCCAGGGTAGGGGAGGGGATGGCCGGCAGGGGGATGTAGCTCAGTTGGAGAGTAGAGCATGGCGTTTGCACGCCAGGGTGTGGGTTCGTTTTCCACGGGGGGCCAGTATGAAAATAAAAAAAAGAATAATGTATGCACTAACTGTAAGTCGCTCTGGATAAGAGCGTTGCTACAATGACGTCAATGTAAATGAAGCCCATTTTATGCATGGTCTCGGAAATCTGAGACCTCGGACAGCCGGGCAATAGGAACACTGGTACATTGTGGGAGTGCAACCCCGTCTGTTGAAAGACTCATTTATGAGTGATTCTAAAATTGAAGTTATTGAGGTTGCCCTGATATATTGGGACTGGTCAGTGACAGATTATTTGTATTTAAAATAGCTACCTGGTCTGGGTATGAAATGTGAGCAGACAGTATAGCCTGGTTTCAGATATGTTTGTGCCTGTGCTGTCCTTGTCAATAAAAACAGGACAAAGAGTTGTCCTTATGAAGCACAAACAGACTGGCACTCAGGCTAGAGTTCAGGCACCTCAAACAGACTGGCACTCAGGCTAGACTCAAGCTACTTTCAAACAGACTGGCACTCAGGCTAGATTCAGGCACTTTCAAACAGACGGCACTCAGGCTAGAACACAGGTACTTTCAAACAGACTGGCACTCATGGCTAGATTCAGAGCACTCTTCCAAACAGACTGGCACTCAGGAGATTGGGTCATTTGTCAAAAGACTGGCACTCACGGGGCTAGAACCACAGGCATTTCAAACAGACTGGCACTTTGTGGCTAGATTCAGGCACGTTCAAAACAGGACTGGCACTCAGGCTAGATTCAGGCACTTTCAAGCAGAAATGTATCTGTTTGTGTGATCAAGGTTCAAGTAATAAAAGTAAAATCAACTTGATATTGTAAAATATAAATACATGTAAATACATTTGATAATGAAAATACATGAACATGCAGTTTGTATTGCAAAAAAAAAGCTACATGTATAAGGTTAGTATTGATCAATACCAGACTTACAGCCCTCCAGCCCGAAGCGGCGACCAAGGACATTGTCTGAGCCAACTCCTGGATACCCCTCCAGTCCTTTAGTTAGTTGTTATTAGCCCGTAGCATCCATTCTGTTTCTGCTTGGGGCAGAGGAGTCACGTCATTCTGTTACCAGACATCTAGTTGACAGTTCTCCTATCACCACGCATCAGGAATGGCACCGAGAGTAACTGGGAAGTGCTAAAGCTCAGGCATGGCTATGCTTTGCCTGCCTCGCCGGTCGGTAGCTATTGTTGGCTATGCGCCTGAACTTTCTGCCTGGGAGCTATTAGGTGGCTGTGCGGCTGCCTGCCTGGGAGCTCCAGGTGGCTGCTCCTGCCTGGGGAGCCAGCTATTGTTGGCTGCTCTTGCCTGCCTGCCTGGAAGCTTCTTGTTGCTCATGCTGCCCGCCTGCCCTGGAGCTATTGTATACTATGCTATGATGGTTGCCTGTTGCCCACTTTGCCCACATGGTGTCTCTCTAAGTAAAGTAATCGGATGCTTCCGTCCTATTTATTTTTTATTTTTATTTTTTTTATTCAACTAGGCGTTTATACAACAAATTCTTATTTACAATGACGGCTGCAACCCGTAAACCCTATAAAAAGGCTGTCAAAACCCTGCACAAATTAACATGTGGTGTTGTTTTGACTCCATTTGACTGTCAGGCAATACCCCACACAGATCTCTGCCCCTCTTTTTAGGCCTATAATTAAACTTACTGAAGTTCATCAGCCCTTCCACTACTGCTGTGGGTTCACATGCAGTATTTCCACAGTTTGCCTCATGTGACTAGGGGCTACAATGAACCTTCCAAATGGGAAATGTTGAATGAATAGTACGTGGATGAATAATGAAGTATCCAACCTTCCTCTGCTATTTCTCCCAGGCCGGGTCCAGGAGCAGGTCTCTGTCCCATTCATCCTCCTGGATGGTGTAAATTGTACTCGCTGCTCCTGCATGCATCGTGTATCCATTATTATGGTCTGCTGATGTCTGCATCATGCGTGCTCTTATCAACTGGCTCTGCATCAACTGGTTCTGCATCCAGCTGGCTCTGCAGCCGACTGCGGCTCTGCATCGTCGGCTCTCATCGTCTGGCTCTGCATGGTGGCGCTCTCTGCATCCTGAAACAGCAACACCCGGACTACAGGACATGGTGAACATTAGACAAACCCTGTGTGAAGTTTTCTTCTCACCAAGTGACCAGCTACCAAAGCAGTCAGAGGAATGTGTGGAAGGTTGAGTCATCCCTCCTGCCCCTCTCTCTCTCTCTCTCTCTCTCTCTCTCTCTCCCTCTCTCTCTCTCTCTCTCTCTCTCTCTCTCTCTGTCTCTCTCTCTCTCTCTCTCTCTCTCTCTCTCTCTCTCTCTCTCTCTCTCTCTCTCTCTCTCTCTCTCTCTCTCTCTCATCCTCTCTCTCTCTCTCTCTCTCTCTCTCTCTCTCTCCTCTCTCTCTCTCTCTCTCTCTCTCTGTCTCTCTCTCTCTCTCTCTCCTCTCTCTCTCTCTCTCTCTCTCTCTCTCTCTCTCTCTCTCTCTCTCTCTCTCTCTCTTTCTCTCTCTCTCTCTCTCTCTCTGTCTCTCTCTCTCTCTCTCTGTCTCTGTCTCTATCTCTCTCTCTCTCTCTCTCTCTCTCTCTCTCTCTCTCTCTCTCTCTCTCTCTCTCTGTCTCTCTCTCTCTCTCTCCCTCTCTCTCTCTCTCTCTCTCTCCCTCTCTCTCTCTCTCTCTCTCTCTCTCTCTCCCTCTCTCTCCTCTCTCTCTCTCTCTCTCTCTCTCTGTCTCCTCTCTCTCTCTCTCTCTCTCTCTGTCTCTGTCTCTCTCTCTCTCTCTCTCTCTCTCTCTCTCTCTCTCTCTCTCTCTCTCTCTCTCTCTCTCTCTCTCTCTCTCTGTCTGTCTGTCTGTCTGTCTGTCTGTCTGTCTGTCCTTGTTCCACACACATCGGAACTGTACTTATGGTCCGGCAGAAATGTACAGCGGTTATAGTTTGGTGTCATGTGACTGTGACCAATA